>NC_079192.1:261499673-261799673 GCF_029499605.1 Hyla sarda | reverse complement strand
ACTTGTATCAGCCCCCCCACCAGTTGCACTTGTATCAGCCCCCTCACCAGTTACACTTGTATCAGCCCCCTCACCAGTTGCACTTGTATCAGCCCCCTCACCAGTTGCACTTGTATCAGCCCCTCCACCAGTTACACTTGTATCAGCCCCCTCACCAGTTGCACTTGTATCAGCCCCTCTACCAGTTGCACTTGTTTCAGCCCCTCCACCAGTTGCACTTGTATCAGCCCCTCCACCAGTTGCATATGTATCAGCCCCTCCACCAGTTGCACTTGTATTAGCCCCTCCACCAGTTGCACTTGTATCAGCCCCCCCACCAGTTGCACTTGTATCAGCCCCCTCACCAGTTACACTTGTATCAGCCCCCTCACCAGTTGCACTTGTATCAGCCCCCTCACCAGTTGCACTTGTATCAGCCCCTCCACCAGTTACACTTGTATCAGCCCCCTCACCAGTTGCACTTGTATCAGCCCCTCTACCAGTTGCACTTGTTTCAGCCCCTCCACCAGTTGCACTTGTATCAGCCCCTCGACCAGTTGCACTTGTATCAGCCCCTCGACCAGTTGCACTTGTATCAGCCCCTCCACCAGTTGCACTTGTATCAGCCCCCTCACCAGTTGCACTTGTATCAGCCCCTCACCAGTTGCACTTGTATCAGCCCCTCCACCAGTTGCACTTGTATCAGCCCCCTCACCAGTTGCACTTGTATCAGCCCCTCACCAGTTGCACTTGTATCAGCCCCCTCACCAGTTGCATATGTATCAGCCCCTCCACCAGTTGCACTTGTATCAGCCCCTCCACCAGTTGCACTTGTATCAGCCCCCTCACCAGTTGCACTTGTATCAGCCCCTCCACCAGTTGCACTTTTATCAGCCCCCTCACCAGTTGCACATGTTGAAGCAGCTGTCAGAATTACACCACAGGTACTCTCCAACATAGACATCAAATGAAATATGAAAAGTAATGTAAATGGAGCCTAATTCATAACAGTGGGCACCACCCTGTTGATTCTGATGACAAGAGTGTGTCAGGGATCTGCTCTAAATACAATTCTGTGTAAGCAAAGTGGATCTGTAGTTGGTGCACATCCACAACTAACAACACAGGATGAAGCAATGTGGGGAGAAATGGGGACTGGCAGAAGGCAGGGTTACATTTGGAAAGAGAAAAGATAGAAGAAGCAGACTGGGATGATAAACATTGAGGCACAAGACTGGGAGCAACAGGCAGAAGAGGCAGTGGGTACAAGTATTGGTTCCCAGGTGGGTTGTCAGCTGCTGTTGAATGGAAAGTGTTATAGGCAGAGTATGCCAAATGCATGGCATCAAAATCTGTGCGGGTGAAATAACAGAAAGTGATGCAAAACACGGAAAGTGTGGAAAAGACTCTGACATGATAGATCAGAGACCAGAACCCAGCAGAAAAAAGTGACACAGTATATCTCACCAGCCTGGATATAGGAAGTGCCATCTTATGCCCATAACTTGACACTACAGCTGGCACAGTTTGTGGGCATGAGATGGCTCTGTACGTAGGAAATCCCCTGCCAGTGGTTGGTGATTTAGATTTTTTTCTGGGCCTCTCCACCTTGGCGCCCTAAGGCAAGTGCCTAAGCTGCCTTATGGTAGTGCCAGTCTTCACTTTGTGTTTATATTTGGTGACATATTCAAAAATAAATGTCTCAGGCTCTTAGAAAATCTGATGCTTTAGTTTAAGAATATTTTTTGGTGGCAGACTTTTAAATATTTTGTGCAATTTAAGCCACACCCCCTTTCCTGATTCCCCCAAATCCCTTTTCCGCAATATTTTTTCTGAATTTTTAATTTACACAAAAATGTTGCATTTTGGTGCAAAATGGTAAAACCGAAACCGGACATATTTTCAAGGCAGCACAAGTGAGCTATTAAAAATGTGGTGAGAAAAAGAATATGATTAAAGGAAAACTGTAGTGGTATATAATTTCTCCCCTAAGTTATAAATCACGGGGGTTCCGACCGCTGTGGCCTCCTTTGATTTCCATTACGGTGTCATGACATCTTGACACAGCATCCAACATGCCCCCCATATATCCCATAGAGATACACAGAGGGGGCGTGTCAGCCGTCGCATCATGCGTGGACAAAACGCTCCCTTCATGCGGACGGATGGGGCCCCCAACAGGAGATCATGGGAGGGGGCTGGCTTCCAGTGGCTGGTTCCCCCGTGATCTAAAACTTATCCCCTAATTAGTTAAATACCACTACAGTTTTCCTTTAATATAAGTATAACTTAAATTACACAGGTTTTTGAATATGTCCCCCACTGTGTGTGTACTTGTAAGCACAGTCCGGTATTGTTAAGTAAATGAAGACTTTTTAGTATTCTGAGTCTCAATATTGTGTTGAAAGGTTTCCAAGATAATTTGGGATCCTTAAATTAAAAGAAAGGTAAAGTTGGACACATCTGTACATTTTCTTCTATGTTTTTGCATATTTAGTTATGCTGCTTATATAAATTAATGTACATTCACCAACCTTTAGAGAGTTTCTTTTTCATGGAAGGATGGAATTCATTATATTAAGTCAGATTTTCCAGACTGAATAAAACACAAAGGGTTTGATGTGGTTATTCACTTTGATTTCACCTTTTGTTTTCTTTTCTGTCTCATTGAGTATTCAGAAACATGGAAGCAATCTGTTATATACAAGCTGAACTTTGCTGTGGTCTTCTAAGGGCAAAACAGGCCTTGGAGCATATTTAAATGTCTACCTTGATTCCCAAGATTGCTTTGCCCCATTAAGAGAACTTGAATCATTTAAAGGGGTATTCCAGGCAAAAACGTTTTTCTATATATATCAACTGGCTCCAGAAAGTTAAACAGATTTGTAAATTACTTCTATGAAAAATCTTAATCCTTCTGAAGTTTTCTGTCTAACTGCTCAATGATGATGTCACGTCCCGGGAGCTGTGCATGATGGGAGAATATCCCCATAGGAACTGCACAGCTCCCGGGACGTGAGTCATCAGAAAGCAGTCAGAGAGAAAACAACAACTCAAGTTCAGAAGCTAATAACTATTGGAATGATTAAGATTTTTTAATAGAAATAATTTACAAATCTGTTTAACTTTCCGCAGCCAGTTGATATATAAAAAAAGTTTTGGCCTGGAATACCCCTTTAAGTAAAATGTTCTTTTTAGTTGAAATAAAGTTCCTTGAGATTTTTTTTTCTTTTGAAAGGCAACAGTACTTTATACTTACAGGTGGGTTACGAATAAAAACATTTTTGGAGTGAAAAATGTTTTTATTTACAGAGGTACTCTGCCCCTAGACATCTTATCCCCTATCCAAAGGATAGGGGATAAGATGTCTGATCTCGGGGGTCCCACGGCTGGGGACTTCCGTGATCTCGGCTGCGGCACCCCAGACATCCGGGGCACAGAGGGAACTTCGCTTTGTGCCGGATGACTAGCAATGCAGGGTGGAGACAGTCACACACGCTCATGATGTCACAACCACGCCCCCTCAATGCAAATGTATGGGAGGGGGCCGTCAAGTCCCTCCCATAGACTTGCATTGAGGGAGCATGGTCGTGACATCATGAGCGGGTGTGACCATTATGTCATGAGTCTCCAGTGCTGCACCCGATGCTCTAAATGAATGCCGGGTGCAGCAGGGAGATCGCGGGGGTGCCCAGCGGCAGGGCCCTCACGATCACACATCTTATCTCTTATCCTTTGGATAGGGGATAAGATGTCTAGGGGCAGAGTACCCCTTTAATATCCATAGGTTTTTTATGGCACTGCAGGAAGGGATACTGAAGAAACCCAGTGGTACATGAAGACTTATTTTAAGGCAATGCTTCATGTGAAAAATATGCAAAAATATTAGCTGTCCTCCAGGAGGAAGAAAATTCTAATGGTATGTTCACACTACAGAATATCCACGCAGATATTTTCTGGGCAGATATCTCGAGAGCAGCAGATGCTACCAAAATCCATTGGCGCTCGGACCCCGTGGACCTGTCCCATCATAGTTAGTGGCAATTCAGTCTGCGCGAATGTCTGCAGAAAGAATGAACATGTTCATTCTTTTGGTAGAGGAGTCAGAAAGCAGTGTGCAGAATCTCTGCAGAATCTCGCTGAAGACAATGGGAGGCTGCTGCACTGGACTTCATGAGCAGAAATTTCGTAGTGTGAACATAGCTTCATACTAGCCAAACTAGAGTACCCCCTCAATAGACAGCTGTTTCAGGGTTTTTGCCATGTATCTGTCCAGAGTAAAATATCGATTGGCTAAAGATATACTTTGTGTGCAATAAATAGTAGAAAAAGAGATGTCTTAAAAATCATATATACAAAACTTTTGCCTCCAGATGAAACAATGCTGCATGTGATATTACTGCAGAGTTTCGATGGCATGCAGTAAACAAATCAAAGTCTCTTCTATACGATGACCGGAGACTTTTAGAGTAAACAAAGATTGTAAATGGATGTAATATTCTGCCCCACTCCTATATTGCCTATTTACCATATCCCTCCTGAACGTGGAGTGGACTCTTACTCTAAATACAAGGAATTTGTGAATTGTTGACAACCCAAAGCATTAGAATCATCATCACCACCTGTCCGTCTTGTCACTGAGTGGTGAATGTTATGTGCCTGGAAGTAGACGACTGTGTGCTGCTTGTGTTGACAGCTAAATGTGCAACTATGTTCTATAATGACTAGTCTATAATGACAGTACTGTAGAATAATAATATTAATAATTAAGATAATAATATTCTCCAGTACAGTACATGTGGTCAACGTTATCATTTTATTAGGATGACTCTAAAAGCATGTTATATCACATAGTGTATTTCTGTCATCAGATGTTAAAAAACAATTCCCAGCATGATCAGACAGCCAACGGCCCAAAACAACCAATCAGATCCGTGGATAAGTGCCTAGAGGACACAGTTTGGAGACCGCTCTGTTTGATAAAGGACCATAGCAATAATAGAACATACTAGAAATAATAGCCCAGATTTGTCAAAAACAGATTTGCCCAAAACAACCAATTAGAGCTTAGGATAAGTGTCTAATCACATGTGGATTAGGGGGGGGGGACCTAAATTTAAGAGAAAATTTAGAAAGGGTAGCAGGGGCACTTCGGGGAACTGAACATATTTCTTGTCCACAGGATAGGGCATAAGTTTCTGATCCCTGTAATCAGACACTTATGCCCTATCCTGTGGACAGGAAATATGTTCAGTTCCCCGGAGTGCCCCTGTTACCCTTTCCAAATTTTCACTTAAATTTTTTTTTCTAATGGATTGGTTGGCTTATGATGAACCTTTCCTTATGGTTAAGTGTCCATTTACCTCACTTTGACATGTTTCCATCATGGCCCATTTTTGTATTATAGTGTTTGACTTCTTTTAACCCCTTAAGGACTCAGGGTTTTTCCGTTTTTGCACTTTCGTTTTTTCCTCCTTACCTTTTAAAAATCATAACCCTTTCAATTTTCCACCTAAAAATCCATATTATGGCTTATTTTTTGTGTCACCAATTCTACTTTGCAGTGAAGTTAGTCATTTTACCCAAAAATGCACGGCGAAACGGAAAAAAAAATCATTGTGCGACAAAATAAAAAAAAAACGCCATTTTGCAACTTTTGGGGGCTTCCGTTTCTACGCAGTGCATATTTCAGTAAAAATGACATGTTATCATTATTCTGTAGGTCCATACAGTTAAAATGATACCCTACTTATATAGGTTTGATTTTGTCGCACTTCTGGAAAAAATCATAACTACATGCAGGAAAATTTATAGGTTTAAAAATGTCATCTTCTGACCCCTATAACTTTTTTATTTTTCCATGTACAGGGCGGTATGAGGACTCATTTTTTGCGCCGTGATCTGAAGTTTTTATCGGTATGATTTTTGTTTTGATCTGACTTTTTGATCACTTTTTATTCATTTTTTTAATGGTATAAAAAGTGACCAAAATACGCTTTTTGGACTTTGGAATTTTTTTGCGCGTACGCCATTGACCGTGCGGTTTAATTAATTATATATTTTTATAGTTCGGACATTTACGCACGCGGCGATACCACATATGTTTATTTATTTATTTTTTTACACTGTTTTATTTTTTTTATGGGAAAACGGGGGTGATTCAAACTTTTATTAGGGAAGGGGTTAAATGACCTTTATTAACACTTTTTTTTTATTTTTTTTTGCAGTGTTATAGGTCCCATAGGGACCTATAACACTGCACACACTGATCTCCTATGCTGATCACTGGCGTGTATTAACATGCCTGTGATCAGCATTATCGGCGCTTGACTGCTCCTGCCTGGATCTCAGGCACGGAGCAGTCATTCGGCGATCGGACACCGAGGAGGCAGGTAAGGGCCCTCCCGGTGTCTGATCAGCTGTTCGGGATGCCACGATTTCATCGCGGCGGTCCCGAACAGCCCGACTGAGCAGTCGGGTCACTTTCAGTTTCACTTTAGAAGCGGCGGTCAGCTTTGACCGCCGCTTCTAAAGAGTTAATACCGCACATCGCCGCGATCGGCGATGTGTGGTATTATCCACGGGTCCCGGCCGTTGATGAGCGCCGGGACCGCCGCGATATGATGCAGGATCACGGCGCGATCCCGCTTCATACCGCGGGAGCGGGCGCAGGACGTAAATATACGTCCTGCATCGTTAAGGGGTTAAACAAAAAAATTTATAATAAATACATATATACTTTGTCTCTATTGCTCAGTTGGTTTTCCATTCTGTGCTTTGGGGGGGGGGGGGGGGGGGGGAGGGGTCCTCACTCTGCATGACTCATCTTCTCCCTGAGTGCTGGGTCTCTTAATCCAGTCACTGATGGATGCTCTGTAATCCCATCCTCCCTGTTTTGCATACTGCAGTCTGATAGGACAGGAGTGAGTGCTAGTGTCCCCTCCACTTACTAGACTTTGTCCATGCCTGTAGACAAAGATGATGCTGCAGCCCAGGGCTTCCATCAGAAATTTTGGGGCCCCTTACACAGCTTGTACTCCCCCCCCCCCCCCCCAACTCCAGGACAACATTTTTATTCTGCAGTGACTAAATAATACCACCATACTGTAAATAAATAAAAGCCACTATACACTGACCAGTATCACTAATAACACCACTATACAAGTGTCACATAATTCAGCCACACCAAGAGCACTACCATTACCACTGACTAACACTGCTATATTGTTACTTATTTAAAACCAATTTACAAAAGATGAATAACCCCTATAGATTTGAGCTGTACACAGGGGCTGCAGACCATATTAGTCATTACAGGTACATACTCACAGGGGGCGTCTTCTCTGATCGGAGTCGTTCACTTTTCTCTTTCTTCTCCATCTGTCCTGGGTCATCATGAAGATGTCTCCCGATCACAACTCATCTTCACCGAATCTGCCAGACAAACATTTTATGCTTCTTGCTACAGCAAAATGCTCAACTCTATACAAACCCCCTATAAAAAAACAAAAACACCACTTACCTCTGCTTTGTTCCCTTGCAGCTTGGCTTCTCTTTAGGCTTCCTGTGCAAACAGCCTCTACAGAGCCGCTGCCACACAGGAAGCCCGGACAGAGTCCCTTCCTGTCACGTCAGCCGCTGCAGCCGAGAGCACGTTCAACACTGTGTGCGTCTTAAAGGCGCACTCAATGTTGGATGCTGCGGTTCGGGAATTTGGGTGTCCCGGATCTACAGGCCCCCCCCTTCACCCACTGGCCCAGTTGCATGGAGTGCACCGGCCACAGCATTTGGCAGCCCTAGGGCCCCAGGCCACCCTGGGTGCCTGGGCCCTTTACTGGGGTACCGGCTGTACCCCCCCTGATAGTGGCCCTGCTGCAACTAGACAGGACTGTGTTCTGGATGGTATGGGGTGTTTTTATAAGCCATGATTTCTATATAAAGGAAATAACATTTTCTTATGTAGTATGTTAGTAATGGTAATGTTTTCCCAAGATGTACAACATATAAAAAGTTTTTGAATGTAACAGATTTAAGATGTCTATATCTTCTACCAGAAACGGTCCTTGTTGAAGGAATCTGTGTTCTATGGACAGCTTTATGGTTTTCCAAAGTCAATATTATCAAGTGGTGAGAGGAAGGATCTTTATATGTTAATCCAACCTACAAGTCCCTCCATCTGCTGGATGTTATGTCTATGAGAACTAAACCTTGGGAAGCTATAAAGCCTAGGACATGGTGATAAACATTACCCTTAAGAATTGTAACATTATATATAATATTCCAGACAAACACCTGGATTTGCTCGCACACTATTTGTGGGGGCTGAGTCATGGATCCCAGGATATTGCATCTGCTAACCATATACAGTGGGTAACATTGTTAAGATACTATATTACTCTTGTATATACTGTAAATAGATCAAGGATACATTGAACAGAAAAATAAAAATGCACAGCCATACTTTTATCAAGTAGAGGAAAGAGGGGCTCTCTGGCCGCCACAATCTGATCCAGATTTCAACACACGATAAATGCTGAGTTATGATTTCTGTTATCCAGGGAGATCAGAAATGTGAAAGGTAAATAAGAAACAGTCTGCTGAAAGCTGCAACATATTTGCCAAAGCACAGCTAGGTATCTAAAACTCATAATATCCCTTTATATTTCACTCAAATATTCCCATCTTACTTCTGTGACCCAGCAACAACATCCAGACACTCTCCTGCCAATGGTTAACTGTATTTGTTATGAGCTGCAGACTGTGCTATCTGGAGGGACATAAAACACTTACCTCCACCTTCATACTCATATGGACACCATGTGTAATATGCTTTGCGTGACTTGCTGATCAAGAAGCTGTAAAATCTGCTCTGGAGGGACAGTGTTGTCTGGTTAAATGGAGGGAGGTGAATAAGGATTTACTAAAGAAAGATAGAAAGTTGTTATGAAGAAAGTTGAAAGTCTTAAAATGTACCTGTCATATCACAGAAAAAAAAATACTTATATATGTTACTCACTTGGATTCTTTACATGTCTAGCTTCTGTATTTGTCTCACAGATCCCTCTATTCTGCTGCTCAATCATTCTGACATCCACTGCTCAGGATGTACGGGGCTGAGCCCGCCCTCACTCACCATGCATTCACTTTCTTTCTGACTCTGCCGTGCAGGATCTCTGCAGGCTGCTCTGTAACCCCCTCCCCTTTGTTTTAAGACAGGAGTCTGATAGTCAGGACAGGAGGGAGCACAGATGATGCTAGTCTGGCCCTCACTTCCTGGACTTTCTCCTAGCCTGTGCTTCATTTGGGACAAAGATGATGCTGTAGCCAGAAAGGGTCATGTTTTGGATGGTATGGGGAGATGACACTTTTTATGAAGCCAAGCACAAAACTGTGTTTGCAAAAGTCCCTGCTTCTCCAGCAGATATTCTCTCTCGAAGGCCACAACTTCTTCCAGTCTCCCTTAGCCTAGTTCAGCATAGTACGGCTTTTCTCTTGTCATTGATCAGCATTACACACTGTTTGGGTGGAATCCCTGCTCATGAATTGAGAGTAGGACGATTCTCCCACAACAGTCACATGCTCTCACACACCAATCCGCTTCAACCTAAGGGCCTTCAGTTGCTGGTCCTAGCAGTTCCCCAGCTCCATGTTAGTTAACCGCACAGTAACCACAGTAATGTACACAAAATATAAATGTAATTTCAAGTAATACAATACAATTTGCTTAGAAAAATCCCATTTCTTAGCCATAAATATATTGATGGGAAGAAATGAAAGTATTGCTAGTTTTTTCTTGTGAATGTGAATGTTTTGCTTTTAATTATTAAAAAAGGATTTCCTTTTTTGTTGTGTCAAATTCTACCTTTTAGTAGTAGTAGGTAGGTTGGCACTTTCGTGTCTTGTGGTGGCGCATGAGGTGGAAATAAATCAGTATGTAGAACAAATAGATACCCAGCACTCACCAGTAATGCTTAAAGAGGAACTACGGTGGAAACAGGGGGAAAATAAACAGCTTTCTGATATCAAATATGTGCAAGAGTGGTTAATAAAAGACAATACTTATAGTGTGAGGATATTCCATAGAGATAACACTTGTGGCAGAACTTTTAGTTGCACATAAGTTAAGATAAGTTAAGTTAGGTTAAATTGAAGTTTCGGCATATCTGCATTCCTGGGCTAGGCTGCAGATATGCCGAAACGTGTCCTTTGTATCACTATTCCTGCGATGGATTAATAAACATTCATGGTTAAAGGGGAACTCCAGTGGAAAACAGATGTTTTCAAATCAACTGATGCCAGAAAGTTAAACAGGTTTGTAAATTACTTCTATTTCAAAATCTTAATCCTTTCAGTACTTATCAGCGGCTGTGTACTACAGAGAAATTAGTGAAGTTCTTTTCAGTCTGACAACAGTGCTCTCTGCTGACACCTCTGTCTCTGTCCAGATTAAAACTATACAGATTAGAAGCATATAGAAAACCTCTCCTGCTCTGGACAGTTCCTGACACAGGTTTAAGCAGAGAGCACTGTGGTCAGGCTGGGAAGAAATTCACAAATTTCTCTGTAGTATACAGCAGCTGATAAGTACTAGAAGGGCTAGGATTTTTAAATAGAAGTAATTTACAAATCTGTTTAACTTTCTGGCATCAGTTGATTTGAAAACATCTATTTTCCACTGGAGTTCCCCTTTAACCATGAAGGTTTATTAATCCATCGCAGGAATAGTGATACAAAGGACACGTTTCGGGATATCTGCAGCCTAGCCCAGGAATGCAGATATGCCGAAACTTCAATTTAACCTAACTTAACTTATCTTAACTTATGTGCAACTACAAGTTCTGCCACAAGTGTTATCTCTATGGAATATCCTCACACTATAAGTATTGTCTTTTAGTAACCACTCTTGCACATATTTGATATCAGAAAGCTGTATTAGGCTAAGTTTCCACTTGTGTTTTTTTTTGTTTTTTTCTGGCAGTTTTTGGATATCTGCCACTGCAGTTTTTAAGCCAAAGACAGAAGTGGATCCATAAGGGAGGAGAAGTGTAAGTCCTTCCTTTATATGTCCTATTCCTTTTGAATCCACTTCTGGCTTCTGGTAACTTAGCCTTACAGAGACCTATCTGATCTTTGTCAAGTTTCTGTTTTTGTGTTAGCAGATACATTTGGTATTTCACTTACAAAGGAATTTTTAAGACTTTATTTCATTTTGTATGATGTGCATGTGGTGAACGTTCTTTGGAGGAGTATGCCAAGTTTTTATATTGTGGGCTATTATAGTGTCATATGGTTTTTTCCTTCAGTCTGTATATGTAATCTACTATGGTGATGCATTCACTAATGATGAGAGTTAATTTTGACCATAGTTTAGAAATCTTTACCCTAGCTGCAGTGAGTAAAGTTCTTACAAGAATCAGAGATCTGGACGGAATCCTTCTTGGGAAGACATGTTAACCCCTTAGCGATGCAGGACATAAATGTACGTCATGGTGATCTGGTACTTAATGCACCAAGACGTACATTTACGTCCTATACATAATCCCGAGCATCGGAGCGATGCTAGGGTCATGCGCGGCAGGTCCCGGCTGCTGATAGCAGCCAGGGACCCACCGGTAATGTCTGACATCCGCGATCGCGTGGATGTCCGCCATTAACCCCTCAGAAGCAATACAGATCACGGCATCTGCAGCACTGCGGTCACTAAAATGGATGATCGGATCGCCCGCAGCGCTGCTGCAGCGATTCAGTCATCAAGAACGGCAGACGGAGGTCCCCTCACCTGCCTCCGCTGCCTTCCATGGGTCTTCTGCTCTGGTCTGAGATCGAGATGACCAATAACACATAGCACTGAACAGTATTAGCAATCAGAGAATTTCTATAAATAGTCCCTTATGGGGACTGTTAACCCCTTAAGGACGCAGGACGTAAATGTACGTCCTGGTGAGGTGGTACTTAACGCACCAGGACGTACATTTACGTCCTAAGCATAACCGCGGGCATCGGAGCGATGTCCGTGTCATGCGCGGCTGATCCCGGCTGCTGGTCGCAGCCAGGGACCCGCCGGCAATGGCCGACGCCCGCGATCTCGCGGGCGTCCGCCATTAACCCCTCAGGTGCCGGGATCAATACAGATCCCGGCATCTGCGGCAGTTCGCGATTTAAATGAACGATCGGATCGCCCGCAGCGCTGCTGCGGGGATCCGATCATTCATAACGCCGCACGGAGGTCCCCTCACCTTCCTCCGTGCGGCTCCCGGCGTCTCCTGCTCTGGTCTGTGATCGAGCAGACCAGAGCAGGAGATGACCGATAATACTGATCTGTTCTATGTCCTATACATAGAACAGATCAGTATTAGCAATCATGGTATTGCTATGAATAGTCCCCTATGGGGACTATTCAAGTGTAAAAAAAAATGTAAAAAAATGTAAAAGTAAAAGTAAAAAAAAAGTGAAAAATCCCCTCCCCCAATAAAAAAGTAAAACGTCAGTTTTTTCCTATTTTACCCCCAAAAAGCGTAAAAAACATTTTTTATAGACATATTTGGTATCGCCGCGTGCGTAAATGTCCGAACTATTAAAATAAAATGTTAATGATCCCATACGGTGAACGGCGTGAACGAAAAAAAATAAAAAAAAGTCCAAAATTCCTACTTTTTTAATACATTTTATTAAAAAAAAAATTATAAAAAATTTATTAAAAGTTTTTTATATGCAAATGTTGTATCAAAAATAAGTACAGATCATGGCGCAAAAAATGAGCCCCCATACCGCCACTTATACGGAAAAATAAAAAAGTTAGAGGTCATCAAAATAAAGGGATTATAAACGTACTAATTTGGTTAAAAAGTTTGTGATTTTTTTTAAGCGCAACAATAATATAAAAGTGTATAATAATGGGTATCATTTTAATCATATTGACCCTCAAAATAAAGAACACATGTCATTTTTACCATAAATTGTACGGCGTGAAAACAAAACCTTCCAAAATTAGCAAAATTGCGTTTTTCGTTTTAATTTCCCCACAAAAATAGTGTTTTTTGGTTGCACCATACATTTTATGATATAATGAGTGATGTCATTACAAAGGATAACTGGTCGCGCAAAAAACAAGCCCTCATACTAGTCTGTGGATGAAAATATAAAAGAGTTATGATTTTTAGAAGGCGAGGAGGAAAAAATGAAAACGTAAAAATTTAATTGTCTGAGTCCTTAAGGCCAAAATGGGCTGAGTCCTTAAGGGGTTAAAGTGTAAAAATGTAAAAAAAAATATGTTAAAAAAATTTGAAAAATCCCCTCCCCCAATAAAAATGTAAAATCTCCCATTTTCCCCATTTCACCCCCAAAAAGTGTAAAAAAAAATGTAATTTTATAAACATTATTGCAACGTGCGTGAATATCCAAACTATTAAAATATAATGTTAATGATACCGTACGGTGAATGACGTGAACGTAAAAAAAAAAAAAAAAGTCCAAAATTGCTGCTTTTTTATAACATTGTATTTAAAAAAAAAATTACAAAAAATGTATTCAAAGTTTTATATATGCAAATATGGTATCAATTAAAAGTAAAGATCATGGCCCAAAAAATGAGCCCCCATACACCCACTTATATGGACAAATGAAAAAATTATTGGTCTTCAAATTAGAGGGATTTTAAACGCATTAATTTGTTTAAAAAGTTCGCAATTTTTTTTTTTTAAGCACAAAAGTAAGAGAAAAGTATGTAATCATTGGTATTGACCCAAAGAATAAAGAACACATGTCATTTTTACTGTAAATTGAATGCCATGAAAACAAAACCTTCCAAAATTCACAAAATTGCGGTTTTATTTCCCCACACAAATAGTATTTTTTGTCGCGCCATACATTTTATGGTAAAGTGAGTGATGGCATTACAAAGGATAACTGGTCACATAAAAAACAAGCCCTCATACTAGTCTGCGCATGAAAATATAAGAGCTATGATTTTTGAAGTCGAGGAGGAAAAAACGAAAATGTAAAAATGTCATGTCTGAGTCATTAAGGCCAAAATGGGATGAGTCCTTAAAGGGGTACTCCGCCCCTAGAAATCTTATCCCCTATCCAAAGGATAGGGGATAATATTTCAGATTGCGGGGGTCCCGCCGCTGGGGGATCTATCTTGCAGCACCCACCTTTAGCGGCTTCCGGAAACGCTGGAGGTCCTCAGGCTGAGTCCATCTCGACCACGAGGACGGAGCATAGTGACATCACGGCTCCGCCTCCGTGTGAAGTCACGCTCCGCCCCCTCAATGCAAGTCTAATGGAGGGGCATGACAGCTGCATTGAGGGGGCGGAGCGTGACATCACACTGGGGTGCAGCCGTGACGTCACTATGCTCCTTCCTCGTGGTCGAGATGGACTCAGCCTGAGGACCTCCAGCGGTTCCGGAAGCCGCTAAAGGTGGGTGCTGCATGGTGACCAGTAACCAGACCCGGAGCAAACACGCTTTGGGGACTGATTCTAACGGGGTGTGGTGTAGAAGATCACGGGGGTCCTTTCGATAGGGGATAAGATGTCTTAGCACCGGAGTACCCCTTTAAGGGGTTAAAGGGGTACTCCAGTGGAAGACAATTTTTTTTTAAATCAACTGGTGCCAGAAAGTTAAAAGATTTGTGAATGACTTCTATTAAAAAAAATCTTAATCCTTCCAGTACTTATCAGCTGCTGTATACTACAGAGGAAGTTCTTTTCTTTTTGAATTTCCTTCTGTCTGACTATAGTGCTCTCTGCTGAAACCTCTGTCCATATCAGGAACTGTCCAGAGCAGAAGGGGTTTACTATGGGGTTTTGCTTCTGCTCTGGACAGTTTTGCAACATCTGGATGTCCGTAGGTTGGAGACCACTGGTTTAGTGTCATGATAGTCTGTTATAGTTCAGTCTCCCAGCACTGATTATCTTGACTAAAGCCTCAAGTAAGGTAGTTCTCTACTTTTAAAGGGAATCTGTCATCCCTTTCATTCTGCCTAAACTACGAGTAGTCAGGATGGTCTTTTCAGCCTTACGCCCACTACTAGCCTTAACTGGTAGATCATTTCTGTATTTGTGTAGGAAGAGATCTATCAGTCAAGGCTGGCAGGTGGGGAGAAGCAGACCATCCTGATGTCTTGTGGTTTAGGTAGCATGAATGTAATGTCAGGTTCCCTTTAAAGGGGTACTCCAGTGGAAAACATTTTTTTAATCAACTGGTGCCAGAAAGTTAAACAGATTTGTAACTTTCCTCTATTTAAAAATCTTTAACTTTCCAGTACTTATCAGCTGCTGTATGCTCTATAGAAAGTTCTTTTCTTTTTGAATGTCTTTTCTATCTGACCACAATGCTCTCTGCTGACACCTCTGTCCATGTCAGGAACTGTCCAGAGTAGGAGCAAATCCCCATAGCAAACCTATCCTGCTCTGTACAGTTCCTGACATGGACAGAGGTGTCAGCAGAGAGCACTGTGGTCAGGCTGAAAAGAAATTCAAAAATAATATAGCTTCCTGTGTAGCATACAGCAGCTGATAAGTACGGATAAGGATTAAGATTTTTAAATTTACAAATCTGTTTAACTTTCTGGGATCAGTTGATTAAAAAAAAAAAATTTCCCCCACTGAAGTACCCCTTTAAGCATAAATTTACACCAAGTCTGTAATACACAGAAAACAACATAGTGATTTATCTTATGTGGACGGAATAACAATCCTTATGGATCTAATCCATTAAAACCATCCAGGAAGCATTTGTTCCTCCTCTGTTTATGGACCAAATACTGTTGTTTGAGGACTACATTTTAAGAATAATTTTTTCTAATGCCCCCATTCCCTAGCTAACGGTACCATTTGTTTCAGTGCATGATATGCTAATGAGGGTCTAGTCTATTGCTGGGATATCCCTACTGCTCAGTTCTCAATGGGAAGAGCCTCAAGTTCCTTGACAATTTACAGACTGCAATGATGCCATGGAAGGTCAAAAGGGCAATCACAACTGTATTTTTGTAACGGTATTTTTGTAACTTATGGCGGTTCCACAGTATATAACTGTATTCCCACCCCCCCAAAAAAAGTATTATTAGCCCAGCGCTGCGCTGTCCCCGTCGGGGTACTACTCACGTCACCTGCAAGCCCTGCTCTCCTCGTCCTCCTGTTTGTTGCGGCCGCCGGCACTGACACTCTATACTGTATTCCTATGCCCGGGCTAAAAAAATTTAAACAAATATAAACTAACGCATGTTCCGACGTCGGCCTTACGCTGGGGCCGTGAATGTCGGACAGCCGTCAGCCTATTACCGGCCGCATCGATGCTCTGCCTCGGCCTGTGATAGGCTGAGCCCACTGTCATGTAAGAAGCCGGCTACTTACATGACAGTGGGCTCAGCCTATCACCAACCGAGGAGGAACATCACTGCGGCCGGTGATAGGCTGACGGCTTTCCGATGTTCCATTCCTTAGGAAGCTGGTCTGGATCATCGGGGAAGGAGAGTTAAAGGGGTATTCCAGGCAAAAACTTTTTTTTTTACATATCAACTGGCTCCGGAAAGTTAAACAGATTTGTAAATTTCTTCTATTAAAAAATCTTAATCCTTCCAATAGTTATTAGCTTCTGAAGTTTTCTGTCTAACTGCTCAATGATGATGTCACATCACGGGAGCTGTGCATGATGGGAAAATATCTCCATAGGAGTTGCACAGCTCCTGGGATGTGAGTTATCAGAAAGCAGTTAGACAGAAAACAGCAACTCAACTTCAGAAGCTAATAACTATTGGAAGGATTAAGATTTTTTAATAGAAGTAATTTACAAATATGTTTAACTTTCCGGAGCCAGTTGATATATATATATAAAAAAAGTTTTTGCCTGGAATACCCCTTTAAAGTTTATTTTGTTTACCTTTTGCGGCCTGGGCATAGGGATACAGTATATACCAGTGGTGTTCAACCTGCAGACCTCCAGATGTTGCAAAACTACAACTCTCAGCATTCCCGGACAGCAACGGCTGTCGGGGCATGCTGGGAGTTGTAGTATTGCAACATCTGGAGGTTGAAGACCACTGGTATAGAGCGTCAGCACCGGCGGCCGCAACAAACAGGAGGACGAGGAGGGCAGTGCTTGCGGGTGATATGTGAGTAGTACAGTGCAGTGCTGGGCTAATAACTGGGGGGGGGGGGGCAGAACAGCGCTCGCGGGTCACGTATGATTAGTTCCTGATGTGGGGACAGCGCGCTGCGGCTGATAATTCATTCATTCCCGAGGGGGAGGGGCCAAATTGATATTGCGGTATGGGTTAAAATCCATATCGTGCAGCACAAAAATTCCGGTATTCGGTATGAACCGGTATACCGCCCAGCCCTATCTAATCATATTTCATATTTACAAGAAAGAAATGCACTTGTAAACAAATAAATAAAACAATGTTGTTAGTTCCGGAATGTAGTTGCTTCACGTTACTGTTACCGAGCTGGAAAAACAAAACCGAGCTTCTATAGTAAATCTATGGATACGGAGGTTACGTGATATATCTGATTTCAGAACAAAAACAAAAACAAACTTGCATTGTGAATGTGCGGAGTCTTTAATCCATAAATAAATCAATTGGTCTTAGTCATTAAAGAGGAAGTGGAGTGACTGATGTGTGACAGCAGTTTCCTTGACAGCCATAAAGTGAGAGTGCATTCCTTGTGTGGCCAAAGAACTACAACGACCCTCATAAAAGAAAAGAAAAATAATAAAGTGAGTCATTAGAGCTGGGAATAGGAAAGAAATTGTTTAAATAATAGCAGCATAACGGTTTCCTTTTGAGCTGTGACTTCCCCGGCTGGAATGCAGTCCTGAATACTTCTGCTATTGAAGTCAAAATGCCTTTCGGAATCATTTTTATCTTCTCTCTCTCTTATCCCTCCCTCTTTCCTATGTCTTGTAGATTTACACTGACTGGGCAAATCACTACCTAGCAAAGTCTGGTCACAAGAGGCTGATAAAGGATTTACAACAAGACGTAGCTGATGGTGTCCTGCTGGCAGAGATCATTCAGATCATTGGTAAGTCTGGGGTCCCAGGAGGGATAGGCTGGGGGAAGTAGGTGGGTGGTAGGATCAGTGTACAGAGTATCTGTCTGCACTGCACTTACTAACTCCAGGTCCCTCCACAGCTCGGACTGTCGTGTGAGTTGTTTGGAAATTCATTTGTATAGAAAAGATGGGAAGTATCTGCCCCAACGTTCTTTTCCAACAGCTTAAAATGTATCCTCCCCATGTCAGAGATGAAGTATTGGTGAAACCATATGTCTCCCATGTGTGCATTTTGTTTGTTGGAGGGGATCATTCTTTCTAGGATGCCTTGAAACACTATCCCTGACCATGCAGGGACAATTGGGGAGGATTTCATGTCAGCAGTTACTTGGCAGGGCAAGGAAATTAGCAGTAGATCACATTCACACGTCCCCTCCTGTAGGATCGGGGATGTTCAGCGGGAGTCTTCATAGCAGGTTATAAGGTTGTAGCATAGCTATGGTGAGTAAGGGAATCCTGTCGTAAGTCTCACTTCTTACTTGTTTGTTCTTCCACTTACGCGCAGATCTCTTTTGTTTTGTTTAGCAAATGAAAAAGTGGAGGATATCAATGGCTGTCCAAAGAGCCAGACCCAGATGGTAAGTCCAGTCTTTATTGGATAATGTAAATGTCATAATAATAGAATGCAATGTCTCTTTAATGCAATTATTATGTTTACTGACATTTAACAAGTGAACCAGGGTAAAAAATAATAGATCTTACCGTATTTTTCGCCATATAAGACACTTCGGCATATAAGACGCACCCAATTTTAAAGCATGAAAATCTAGAAAAAATAAATTCTGAACCTTCAACCTGCGGACCTCCATATGTTGCAAAACTACAACTCCCAGCATGCCCGGACAGCCGTTGGCTGTCCGGGAATGCCAGGAGTTGTAGTTTTGCAACATCTGGAGGTCCGCAGGTTGAAGACCACTCGTATAGGAGATAATACACATGTGTCCCCGCCGCTCCGGACCCGTCACCGCTGCCCTGGATGTCGCCCTCCATCACTGTCATCACGTCCCCGGGGTGTCCCCGTCGCTCCGTAACGTCTCTGCTTCCGGGTATCCTCGATCTCCGTCGCCGCCATCACGTCGCTATGCACGCCCCTCCTATTGGATGTTGAGACGGCGTGCGCGATGACGTGATGACGACGAAGGAGAGCACCGGCCATGCAGGGGATCCCGGCACGGAGCAGAGACCGAGGAGGCAGGTAAGGTCCCTCCCGGTGTCCTGTAAGCTGTTCGGGACGCCACGATTTCACCGCGGCAGTCCCGAACAGCCCGACTGAGCAGCCGTGTTAGTGTCACTTTTGCTTCAGTCGCGGCGGTCAGCTTTGATCTCCGCGTCTGAAGGGTTAATACAGGGCATCACCGCGATTGGTGATGTCCTGTATTAGCTGCGGGTCCCGGCCATTGATGGCCGCAGGGACCACTGCGATAGGACAGGTTTTAATGTGTATTCGCTGTATAAGACGCAACAACTTTTCCCCCACAGTTTTGGGGAAGAAATAGTGCGTCTTATACGGCGAAAAATACGGTACATGGCGCCATATTTAATGCTGCAGTTATACCAGTTCTGGTGTAACTGTATGAAAATGAGTAATGGACATGCTCAGGACTATACTTTTTTGGCCACTGCTACCTTTTTAGACACCTATGACTTTTTCACAGTTGTCAGAGAAAGTGGTTCATGTCTTATAAGCCACACCATGTGGGAATCATTTCCTACCACTTTCTCCATGCAGAAAAATCCTGATAAACGACAGCACGCCAGGTACAGACTGTTAGTCTATTATTTGATGTTAGTCTATTTAGATGTATGGTTATTCCTAAAGTGACTATAGCAGCCTAATCTATTTAAGTGGTTCCAAGTGTTTGACATCACTTGTATATATACATTACACCTGCATATAGCCTTAGCAAATGCAACCAAGCAGACATTAGCTTTTTATTCCGTTGACACTTTGCCATTTAGGACTGGGTCATTTGGGTTCATACACTTTTGCTTGCACACAGCCATTAGATTATGATTTTTCTTCATGATATGGTCCTAGTTTATACAGTGCTATACAGAATGTACTCCTTCACATCAGTTTCTGTCCTTGTTGAACTGTAGCTCTTGTGCCACACACAAACATGTTAGTTTTATAGAATGCCAGCTTAGCTGGCATCATATTTTGGAATGTTGCCCCTTAGTTTCCAGTATGTAATATATCAAGTACAGTGCATACCCCTAGATTTCTGACTGCAGGCTCATACTTTGTTGACACATCTAAATCCATACAAATGTTGGACGCCTACACTATCCTATCCTTGAATGCATATACAATGTATATGTATATATACGGATAAAAGATGTAGCTTAAAGCTTCTGGAACTTAGCACGTAACCTGTAAAATCATTGATCAATATAAATGATATAACTGTATACTTATGTATACTAACTTTAAAGGGTTACTGCGGCGCTGACATCTTAAGATGTCACGCCCCCTCAATAGGCCCCCTCCATAGGCTTGCATTGAGGGGGCGGAGCGTGATATCACACGGGGGCGGAGCCATGACATCACTATGCTCCGTCCCCGCGATCGCCAGTGATCAGACCCGGAGCGACCACGCTCCGGGGGCTGATGCTAACGGGGTGCGGCGTGGAAGATCACGGGGGTCCCCAGCGGCGGGACCCCCGCGATCAGGCATCTTATCCCCTATCCTTTGGATAGGGGATTAGATGTCTTAGCACCAGAGTACCCCTTTAAAACTGAAGCATATATCCTTTATATTAGGTGAAAACTTGTATATTGACAAGGCTGGTATGCAGAAGCTCTGTCTTATATTGTAGTGGCCTCTGGACCTCCATCCATAGGGGTGTAATGGTATGATCCAATACAGTAAGAGATAGAGATGGCACTCACCAGTAAGCTTTTCTTCTTTATTAATTCACAACATCACAAAGCAGGTAGGAGCAGGAATGAAGAAAAGCTTACTGGTGAGTGTCGTCTCTATCTCTTACTGTATTGGATTATACACCTGCCTTGACTGAGCACCACCTGTCACAGTGTCTTACTATCTAGACCACAGCACAGCTTACTCCTCCTGTTTATGTGAACTGATCCCCACAGTCCGTAGTGCCGGCATTAACTGTTTCTACCTCTCACTGTGTAAAAACCTATAAAACAGCAAGGTAACAATTATCCTCCCTTTTTCATCACACAATACAGTAAACAATATCATAAAATAGGTAATATAATGAGGAAATACTTACTAGTACTGCAATAAGATGTTTCTATAGGCAACTTAGTCAAAAACAACTTTAAAATGGTTTCTAAAAAGGGACCTTCATTAGGCTCTATTCTCTCCCCAGCATGTTTAATAGTAGTATCAAGAAGACCTCTAGTGAACGTACCTGGTTACAACATACAGGCAATTGGAAGTGCGGACATAGGATATGCACTACATGCAATCACATGCAGATCACTAAAGAATTTCAGTCATATATTAATGGTGGACGCTTCCAAATTAGGGACTATGGGGGAGATTTATCAAAACCTGTGCAGAGGAAAAGTTGCCCAGTTGCCCATAGCAACCAATCAGATTGCTTCTTTCATTTTGCAGAGGCCTTGTTAAAAATGAAAGAAGCGATCTGATTGGTTGCTATGGGCAACTGGGCAACTTTTCCTCTGCACAGGTTTTGATAAATCTCCCCCCAAGTGAACTGGAATTCTAAAAATCTAATATATTTAGCCTCTTGTGAAACCTGCTATCGCCAGTATGTAGGCTGCACATCAAACACCCTAAAAACAAGAATACGCAGGCACATTTTGGACTCTAGAAATCAACTTACGTTCAATCCTAATATTTCTGCACTTTCCAAACACTTTAGGGATGTTCATGGAGGTAATGTAAATACATTAAGAGTGATAGGTATAGAAAAAATCAAGAGACCTATCCGAGGAAGGGACATCAGGAGGCTCCTCCTCAATAGAGAATACTTTTGGATGAACCTAGTGGTTTCAATTTGCGACAAGATCTCATTCTAACATATTAACACATTTTACCACCCTTTGTAAGGAACATTGTGCTTTAGGTTTAGGTTTTGTTATAGGTGTTTTGTATTTACTGAGCATTGATTATAGGAATTGTGATAGATTATGATTCCACTCCAGTTGGAATCCATGCCGCATTTTTTAGCTTTGTTCAGTGTGTAACAACCATGTGTCCTATTATTGGGTATATAAGAGCTATGTTGTTACTATGTTTTTTATACCATGATTAAGGGCGCCAGAGGCCGAAACACGTAGGCGACTTCGCTCCTGTGTATTTGTTTTATACTGATGCCTCAATAAACTGGACGTTTTACCTGCCTTCCTGGTGCTGGACACTTTCTTCTGTTTGCAGTTTGCTTGTGGAAGGGTACGCCACCCTCCAGTCAGAGCACAGGAGCAGAGGCGAGGATTGGAGTGGAAGTATTAGTGAGTCTGACTGTGTAATGGTATGAGCCTGCAGCTGTGGTACCTGAGATCATGGCATAAGTTCATACTTTTGACCTAATGCATACATAGTATCTGTACTGTACTGTGATGTATATAGTTGTTTAAAAAAAATAAGCCCATCTTCAAGCACTTTAGGACGCCAGTGTCAAACTATTTTTATATACGTTGATACGTTGCGACTTGACACCGTACTCAACATACAATGCCAAAAACTGTCCAGATTGGTAGTTTTTATCGATGACTAGAAGATCTGAACATTCAGAGTGGGCATTTCACATTTAAACCCCCTGTATTATTAAAGTGCATGAACTGATTTGCTGTCTATTAGCGCCTCCCTACAGTAGTGCGGTGCTGTACTGCTCTTTACCTGTGCCAGGACTAGCTGAGGACGGCACCATATTGTAACCTCGGTATACTGTGTACTGTACAAGACCATGAAAAAGCTACTGCCCACTATGTATAAAGTGCTTTGTAGCTTCTAGCAGCTATTTCTGACTTATGTAAATAAGGGCTTACCTTATAGGTTTTAGTTGTCTTGTCATTTTTCTTTAATCTCCATTTGTTTCTTATAGTGGGTGATATTTTGAAGACTTTGGAAACAGTTACTAGTTTTCCATAGGGTTATGGTCTCAAGATACTATGGTTGCAACATACAATGTTCGCTCTGGAACCAATTAATATTGTAACTTAAGGGACCACTGTATTCACTTGCGCACATCAGGGAATAATATATATATATATATATATATATATATATATATATACACACAAAATCAGTAAGGCGCTTTGAAGGAAAAATTCTCTGCGTAAGTAGTAGTCTCTTCTGTGTAATTACAAATGTTGTTGTACGGGCACATGTATACTGTAAGCAAAGGGATGCATCACTGCCCAAGCTACAATATATTTAACACGTTGTAAGATAACAATAACACCTGCTCATGTGTAAATCTATACAGAGCCATGGAAGAAGCTCTTGTTCAGCGGGTGACACCGTGACCTCTGTGGTTAGAATGAACAGGATTACATCAAGGCCACCCCTCAGGAAGCTCCACAAGTTGACCTAAGCATCAGGATGTGACGGTGACATCAGTGCTTGAGATGAATCATCACTCACCTTCCATTGTGCAGGCGTCTTGGGAGTGATCTCAGATACAGTAATGATGATATTAGAAGGGAAGCAGTCACCTCTACAGAGAAATAAGCTGTGCATAGTACTAGTGCTTTCTCACAGTATTTCTTATATGTCAGTGGTCATCAAACTGTGGACCCCCAGCTGTTGCAAAACTACAATTACCAGCATGCATGGGCAGCCAAAGGCTTTCTAGGCATGCTGGGATTTGTAGTTTTGCAACAGCTGGAGGTAACCTGGTTGGGAAATACTGCTGTAGAGTCATGATGCCTTCCGTGCATAGTGCCAAATATTGTGTTAAACATTGTTCTGGATATAACTGCTCCCTTTTGCAGCTGCTGGGTAGAGCTCAGAGACTGTAGAGTTCAGTTAAGGCTGGGTTAGTACGTCGGAATTTCCACCTGCAATTCTGCTTTGAAATTGCAGGCAGAAATTTCACTTACTAAATGTACTGCATAGTGAATGGGTTTCCATTCACATATTCACACTTTGGAATTTGTGAAGTGGAATTTGTGAACGGAAAATCCACTTGAAAATTTCCGCTTGAAGAATGGCGTTGCTCATTCTTCAGGCGGAAATACTCGGGGAACACATTGCAGTCTATTGGAGACTGCAGTGTCCGCACGGTCCTTTTCTGCCCGGATATTCTGCAGTGTGAACCTAGCCTTAGATTTCAGTGCTGAGTTGTGGTTGTGCGGTCTCAACCAATCACAGCTCATCACACACTGAACTGCTCTGGGCTGTGTGTAGCAGAGTGAGGGAGGAAGGTCTCCCCTGCATGGCTTTAGATGATGTCACGCCTGCTGGGTACTGCCCTTCCCGTCCGCAGAACTGACTGAAACTAAGCAGAAAATACAGAGCAATATCAAGTTCTAAAAAAAAATAATAAATATAAAGGCAGATTGTTTATTATGATGGGGGAGTGAATTGGGACAATTGTAAAATGTATCAATATCATGACAGGTACTCTTTAACCATGAATCCTGTCTATCACACAGGGAGTACTGGGCGGAAATTGCAGGGAGCACTCCCCTCATAAATACAGAAAACATATGAATACTCTGTTCAGCACTACAAGTACATAAATAGCATAAAATGATGCTGTTAGGAGTGTAGACATAAAGCTGTGATATGCTGCTGAGCTATATTCAATATTAGGAAAGATTTAGAAATAAAATGTAAGAGTAGTTTTATCATTCTCTATAAATAGTAAGTTGGAAAAAATACAGTGTAGCCAGGCAGTATCTATGTATGGAAAATAGCGAAGTATTTCATGGACATTTAGGTCAAGTTATTTGACAACTGCATTGTAAAAATAGAATGCCAAACTCTGGGCATTCACAAATAGAAAAGGACACAATTTGTTTTCCTTGTTAAATATGTTTATTAAATTGGTAACACATTTTTTTGAAGTCCCTTGTCTATGTAACCTGACAGATATGATAAATTATCCATGATGATCCATTTGGAAGCATATCCTAATGGATCCTATTGGGTCTGTTAGGTTTTTTTTTCTTTCTTTTTTTACTGAGTAGTATTTTGCAGCAAGCTACACTATTTTGGCTGTCAAACATTCCCTGCCAATGACCCCTACATGGTTGAAAAATCCCGTTGAGGCTAGGTTTCCACTTGTTTTTTTTTCTGGCAGTTTTTGGAGATCTGCCACTGCAGTTTTTGAGCCAAAGCCAGAAGTGTATTCAAAGGGAATAGGACATATACAGGAAGGACTTACACTTCTCCTCCCTTATGGATCCTATTTCTGTCTTTGGCTCAAAAACTGCAGTGGCAGTATTCCAAAAACTGCCAGAAAAAAAAAACAAGTGGAAACCTAGCCTAAAAGTCATACCTAAAGCATGCTGTGTTTTGAAAAAATGCCACGAACTACAAAAATGTCAAAAAAAATAAAATGCCAGAGATTTGTAGATTTTCATATTTTCCTATAGACTAACAGAAAACATGGCCACAAAGTTTATGGCTTTAAAAACACCTAAGGTTGCCAAAACTCAGTTTGAATCTGGCCTTAGTGGGCAGGAAACTAATGAAGAAGCTATCAGAGAAAGTTATTCCCTGGGATCACCAAAGAAGCAGGTTTTAGTATTTTTATTTTTTTTTCAAACAGAAATTTTTTTATAACAGCATCTCACAGCAGTATTTCACAGCATTTTTTACGTGATTTTTGTGCCTTTTTGTGTGGCCAGATGTTTTATTAAAGTCCATAGGGAAATATGAAGTTCACCTCAAACTGCTCTTTTTTTGTGGCGCTTTTTTTTTTTTCTTCTTGTGTTCCTTGGAGTCTGTGGTGTTTTTCTCTTAATGCAAACTGACATTTTTTTGCGTAAATAAAAATGCATGGTATAAATTAAATGAATTGAAATAACACCACAAAAAACACATTAAAAAAGGTGTAAAAAACATTTGAAATTTATTTAGGTTTTTATACAAGGGAAAGAAAACCCAAACAAAAAATTGTGTGTAAAGGAGTCCTTTGGATGAGGCCTTTGTTGCAAACATTTTATTTGACTGAAAACCGGTTTCATACATTCAGATGGTTATTTGTGCATCAGATGGATTTCTGTAAGCCCCTTTGAATGAAAGAAACAATCACAGAAATTCCAGTAACAAATCCGCTGTGTGCAAATTTACCCTCAGGCTATGTTCACACGGCAGAACACATTGCCGTCTATGAGATGACACATTTCTGAGCAGTCCTATAACCCACTGGAAAATTCAAAAGTGCAGAAAGTCCACCCACAGACATTCCATCCATTTTTGGCCATATGAACATGACTTTTGGTGGAGCAGCAGTGCTAGTTAGGCTTAGGTTGCAGTGTTAAAAAGGTTTCCCATAAGTAAAAATAATCACCTATCCTTAGGATCGGTAATAAGTGTTTTAATGGTGTAGATCCATATTCTTGTACCACTACTAATAACAAAAACAGTGTTTAGGTGTTCACTTTGTTGAACGAGCAACTGCTCTGCCACTTCATTTAAACTCTATGGGACTGCTGGTGATAGCCCAGCTCTGTAATTGGCTATTGGCTGTCTATTGCAGTCCCATGCTTATTTACTGTTTTCTGTAAATGGGGAAACACAGGACCCCATATTCTCATGATTGATAGGGGCCCTGGTGGTAAAACACCAACGTTAGACACTTATCACCTATCCTATAGTAGGTGATGAGTATCGATTATAGGAAACCCCTTTATCGATGTGAAAATGTTAAAATCACTGATTTATGTGTCTGTAAGGGCTCATTTGCATTACATTTTGTCCACATGTTAGCGATATAAGTTGACAACCTATCAAAACAGTTTACTAACATATGCTGAAGCCTACTCTTGCCGAGCCCATAACAGCATGTTAACCCCAATCCGTAGAATAAAAGTGAAATGTCCCCTGGAATAAATACAAGCACTGTGCATGTGCGGCCATCATTCCATTCATTGTCTATGGAGCTGCTTAACATTGCTAAGTGCTGAGCTTGGCAATGCTTAAAAGCCCCATAGAAAATGAACGGAGAACTGGCGGCACATGCACAGGAGGCTTTGTCCATTCAACAGTTCAACAGTTTTCTCCCCTTTCCTGTGGAGAAATGATTACATTGATTACTGAGATGTGATTTGCAGGTTTTGAGCAACATTTCTAAAAATGCACAAGCCTCTTGATAAATTTTACTTAAAAAGAAATCCCCTGTTTACCTTTGGATTGATAAATCTCCCCTAATAGTAATTTCATCTAATTGTAGTACTCTATCTGATTTTGTGATTAAAAAAAAGTCTAGCAAAGAGAAGACAGACGTAATTAATGATAAATTAGTAATAAAATACTCTAGATGGCTGTTTTGGCAGAAGGGAATTCACGGTGGGGGTATCCTGATTGAAAAGAGTGGTCAATCTGATCTGCTAAGCTGTCAAGACAAAACACACGAGGTGCTGAAGGGCAGTGCCATGTTATGGTCTATGTACTAACATCCTGGTAAGGGGAGCTGCTTCTATAGGCACCAAAATTTAGATATATACAGTATAAGAAAATATTACCAGATTGGATGTACATCTCCGTGACTTATCACTTATTTAAAAAAAACTGTTCCCTAAACATCAACTTAACAAAGCAAAAGCATAATTCAGTCTAAATTATATATATATTTTTTATAATGTATTATCTGTGAGTCTTTCATACTTCCTAATGTTCATGTTGTTTTTTAAGCAGTGACCCTATTATATTATATTATTGAGGATGTTGCTAATTCTTGGATAGGTTGACTGGAGGGCCACCTGACTGTATTAGGAGACCATACACAATAAATTACTGTCGCCAGTGGACTTGTTGACTAGTTCTGCCTACCTTATATATCTTGACTCTTTATTAGATCATCAGCTGATCCTTCTGTATAGGCTCCTTTTTACTATATCAGTGTTTCTCAACCAGGGTGCCTTCAGCTGTTGAAAAACAACAACTCCCAGCGTTCCCGGACAACCTTCGGCTCTCCATGCATGCTGGGAGTTGTGGTTTTGAAACAACTGGAAGCACCCTGGTAGGGAAATACTGCACTATGTTGATACATGCCTCCAGTACCCAATGATCGAGAGGGTAAAATTTGTCTATATTTTAGCTTCTTGGTTTTCTTGGATTAGGTTGAATCTACTCAATAAAGAATTGAACCTTGCCTTACATGGACTGGTATAAGAAATGGCATGCCTTAAAGTGTACCTATCGTTAACAAAAACTTTTTATATAGTGTAGATAATACCATTATGTGTATATTTGTATATACATTGGTTAAAAAAAAGTGTATATTTTTGTCCCTATTGCTATTGCTTGTATGTCTCTGTGAGGAGACCAAATACAGGAAGTGAGGGTGAGGACAAGCAGGGCTCTGTGCACTGAAGACAAGCAGGGCTCTGTGCAGTGAGGACAGACAGGGCTCTGTACACTGAGGATAAGCAGGGCTCTGTGCACTGAGGACAAGCAGGGCTCTGTGCACTGAGGACAAGCAGGGCTCTGTGCACTGAGGACAAGCAGGGCTCTGTGCACTGAGGACAAGCAGGGCTCTGTGCAGTGAGGACAAGCAGGGCTCTGTGCAGTGAGGACAAGCAGGGCTCTGTACAGTGAGGACAAGCAGGGCTCTGTGCAGTGAGGACAAGCAGGGCTCTGTGCAGTGAGGACAGATAGGGCTCTGTATACTGAGGACAAGCAGGGATCTGTGCACTGAGGACAAGCAGGGCTCTGTACACTGAGGACAAGCAGGGCTCTGTACACTGAGGACAAGCAGGGCTCTGTACACTGAGGACAAGCAGGGCTCTGTACACTTAGGACAAGCAGGGCTCTGTACACTGAGGACAAGCAGGGCTCTGTACACTGACAAGCAGGGCTCTGTGCACCGAGGACAAGCAGGGTTTTGTGCAGTGAGGACAAGCAGGGCTCTGGGCAGTGAGGACAAGCAGGGCTCTCTTCAGTGAGGACAAGCAGGGCTCTGTACAGTGAGGACAAGCAGGGCTCTGTGTAGTGAGGATAAGCAGGGCTCTGCGCAGTTAGGACAAACCAGGCTCTGTATACTGAGAACAAGCAGGGCTCTGTGCAGTGAGGACAGGCAGGGCTCTGTACAATGAGGATAAGCAGGGCTATGTGCTGTGAGGACAAGCAGGGCTCTGTACTGTGAGGACAGGCATGGCTCTGTGCTGTGAGGACAGGCAGGGCTCTGTACAGTGAGGACAAGCAGGGCTCTGTGCTCTGAGGACAAGCAGGGCTCTGTGCACTGAGGACAAGCAGGGCTCTGAATGCTGAGGACAAGTAGGGCTCTGTGCACTGAGGACAAGCAGGGCTCTTTGCACTGAGGACAAGTAGGGCTCTGTGCACTGAGGACAAGTAGGGCTCTGTGCAGTGAGGAAAAGCAGGGCTCTGTGCAGTGAGGAAAAGCAGGGCTCTGTACACTGAGGACAAGCAGGGCTCTGTACACTGAGGACAAGCAGGGCCATGTGCACTGAGGACAAGCAGGGCTCTGAGCAGTGAGGACAGATAGGGCTCTGTACACTGAGGACAAGCAGGACTCTGTGCAGTGAGGCTCTATGACATGCTCCGGGCTCACACATCAGGATGATTGACAAGCAAGGAGCCTTCATAGAGCCCTGCTTGTCCTGCCCTCACTTCAGACAATAGCTGCAGGTACAGCATTTTTTTAAACCCCCAAATATATATAAAAAACATGTAATTACATACTTTAATTACATTATAGCAAACGTTTTTGTTAATGACAGGTACACTTCAAAGGGTGTTATCCAGGAGAAAACAGAGATGATTTCTTCCAAAAACAGTTCCATATCTGTCCCCAGGTTATGTGTGGTATTGCAGCTCAGTTCCATTGAAGTAGATGGAGCCAAGTTGTAATACCGCACACAACCTGGAGACAGGGGTGGTGCTGTTTTTATAGAAATTACCTCTCTTTTTCTATTCCTGGATAACCCCCTTTAACTGAAGTTGAGCTGCTTTACTTCCTTGCTGTCCATTTTGCTTTAGTGAAAATGTAATAGAATTTGTGCCATACTGAAAGAAATGTTGCATACACATATGAATTTAGTGCTAAAGCTATCTGTTTGTGTACTGCCAACACCCCATATCCATGTTGGTATTTCCTATAAATATGAGTTGTGACCATTTACGCTTCTGTACAACATGATGCAGCAGAGCTACACGTGGGTTGCATGATACTGCACCTGTTGACTTGGAAATAGATGGAATATTTAAAGAAACTCTACATACAGTACAAGCACCAGTTGAGCTTTACTGTAGCAGACCCTAACATTCTAAAGACGTTTTAATACACACCATGCTACAAATGCTATGGGGATATCTTGAATTCTTTCTATGAAAACATAAAAAGTATGCCTAACATAACAGTTGTACAATATCTTGGAACTCATGTATTGTGTAAGTTTCTCTGGGGAAGATGTCGCATTGTTGTATGTAGTAACCAGTTGGACCCCATGTTTTTATTTTCCTAGTACAGTTAAAGGGGTACTCCTACTGGAAAACATTTTTTTTAAATCAACTGATGTCAGAAAGTTAAACAGATTTATAAATTACTTCTATTAAAAAATATTTTTCTTTCCAGTACTTATCAGCTGCTGTATACTGCCCAGGAAGTTATTTTTGCATTTATTTTCTGTCTGACCACAGTGCCCTCTGCTGAAACCTCTGTCCATTTTAGGAACTGTCCAGAGTAGTAGAAAATCCCCGTAGAAAACCTCTCCTGCTCTGGACAATTCCTAAAATGGACAGAGGTGTCAGCAGAGAGCACTGTGGTCAGACAGAATGGAAATTAAAAAAGAAAAGAACTTCCCGTAGATTATAACAGCAGCTGTTAAGTACTGGAAGGATTAAGATTTTTTAACAAAAGTAATTTACAAATCTGTTTAACTTTCTGGCACCAGTTGATTTTAAAAAAAAATCCAGTGGAAACTTCTCTTTAAAGGGGTGAAATCCTTTTTTCTTTTAAACCAACTGGTGGCAGAAAGTTAAACATATTTGTAAATTACTTCTATTAAAAAAATCTTAATCCTTCCAGTACTTTTTAGCTGCTGAATACTAGAGAGGAAATTATTTTCTTTTTGGAATGCTCTCTGATGACATCACGAGCACAGTTCTCTCTGCTGATGTTATTATAATAATAATAACTCTTTATTTATTGTTGTCCTTAGTGGGATTTGAAGCCAAGTCCCCAGCACTGCAAGGCAGCAGTGCTATCCACTGAGCCACCATGCTGCCCTTAGCATACATCTGCTATGCATCTGCTATGCATGATTGCTAAAATGGACAGAGATGTCAGCAGAGAGCACTGTGTTCGTGATGTCATCAGTGTTCCAAAAAGAAAGGAATTTCCTCTGTAGCATTCAGCACCTAATAAGTACTGGAAGGATTAAGATTTTTTAATAGAAGTAATTTACAAATATGTTTAATTTTCTGCCACCAGTTGATTTAAAAGAAAAAAGGTTTTCACCGGAGTACCCCTTTAAAATCTGATCAGGGAAGGTGTGATTAAGAAAAAAAAACATCTATTACTTTTCTCGCTGCCGTGCAGCTGGTGGTATAATGTAGATCCGCTGTAAGGAACCTCCAGATTTGGTGATGTCACACATTCTTTCTTCAGCGGCCATAGTGATGTCTCGCTTCGGCCACAGATTGGCTAAGTGGGAATATGACGTCACGTCCCTTAACTTGGTAGTGCCAGACAGCCGAGCTCCATTTTACCAGTAGTGTGAATATATTAGAGATCAAGGTATTTCATAGATTGGCCTTTTCCTCATCCTCCTCCACCATAAAACCTACTGGTGGCTTTAACTGAGGAACCATCACTGTGAAGGGGCAATAGGAGGAACTGTTACTATGAGAAAGGTACTAGAGGGATACTATTACTGCGCAGGGGTATTAAGGGGATGCTTTTACTACTGTGAGAAAAATATTAAGGGGGCTTCATTTTTTTTGAGGAGGGCACTGAAAGGGCTATTTTAATGTGTGTGTGGAGGGGGAATAAGGAGGCACTGTTACTGCATGGGGACATTAAAGTGGTACTCCGGTGGCAAACTTTTTTTTTTTTTTTTTTTAATCAACTGGTGCCAGAAAGTTAAATAGATTAGTAAATTACTATTTTTTAATTAATCCTAATCCTTCCAGTACTTATTAGCTGCTGAATACTACAGTGGAAATTCTTTTCTTTTTGGAACACAGAGCTGTCTGCTGACATCATGAGCACAGTGCTCTCTGCTAACATCTCTGTCCATTTTAGGAACTGTCCAGAGCAGCATATGTTTTCTATGGGGATTTTCTTCTACTCTGAACAGTTCCTAAAATGGACAGAGATGTCAGCAGAGAGCAATGTTGTCATGATATCAGCAGAGAGCACTGTGTTCCAAAAAGAAAATAATTTCCTTTGTAGTATCCAGCAGTCAATAAGTACTGGAAGGATTAAGATTTTTTAATAGAAGTAATTTACAAATCTTGACACCAGTAGAAGAAAACGTGCATTGAAGCACTCACCTCAGACACCTGGTATGTAGTGCAGAAAAACATATTTATTTTCGTTTTCAAAGCTGTAAACACTTGCAGGGAGGTGGAAAGATGGTACACAAGCGGGTGGACTGTACCCGTTGGCGACGGTCCGTTATCGCGCCTTAGCGCTTCGTCAGGCCCCCTAACGCGTTGCATTATTGGTTTTAAAGTCTGATGGATGTTATCCTGATCCTGTGAGTCCTGTGTCCTAATCAGCGCCTCGAATCCTGGTTTAAATTAAGCTTTTTTCTACATAATCCTACTCCTATCCAGGAAGGCTGCAGATGGACCCTATATAACTACACACATGTACCATTGTTGTGTATGTTGTTACACAACTTTATCTGGTAAGCTAGCTGTAGTTGGGGTTATAAAAATAGGGGTAAACGCAATGTGTGCAACACTATGAATCCGGCCACAGCTTCGCAATTCATTTTTTAACCCCCTCCCCTTGAAAAAAATCATAACCTTGTGTTCAATGTTTGTGAACATGCAGATTCCTTTGATTCAATGTGTTGTAGAATGTAAATGACCTTTTTTCATACCTGGCTGTTGAAATAATATTGAGTCATTATTTTTGGCTACAGGAAAGAAGCTTGGCTCCCAGGAGTAGCAAATGTGTATACCTTGTTAGTGATGTCTAGCGCCTGCTAACATCGGTTAGAATCCATCCATGAAGTGGGCTTAGTAATATAAAGACACGCTGTTTATTATAGTCTCTTTTATACAGAGAGAGAAAAAACACTGCTGGGTATCTTCCAAGGACTGCAGCTGCTGTTCCCCTCTTCTTCCCTGATGCTTTATAACTTCTAAACATAAATTCTAAAATCCCATGTGGTGCTATGAATGGAGGACCTACAAATTGGTGGAATAATAACAATAATATTTTCATTACTTCTTCATAAAGGACAAATCATTTTCAAATACAAGAAATGTGAAGGTGCCTTGTTCATGTGCAATTAAAGGGGTTATCCAGGAAAAAACTTTTTTTTTATATATATCAACTGGCTCCAGAAAGTTAAACAGATTTGTAAATTACTTCTATTAAAAAATCTTAATCCTTTCAGTACTTATGAGCTTCTGAAGTTAAGGTTGTTCTTTTCTGTCTAAGTGCCCTCTGATGACACTTGTCTCGGGAACCTCCCAGTTTAGAAGCAAATCCCCATAGCAAACCTCTTCTAAACTGGGTGTTTCCCGAGACACGTGTCATCAGAGACCACTTAGACAGAAAAGAACAACCTTAACTTCAGAAGCTCATAAGTACTGAAAGGATTACGATTTTTTAATAGAAGTAATTTACAAATCTGTTTAACTTTCTGGAGCCAGTTGATATATAAAAAAAAGTTTTTTTCCTGGATAACCCCTGTAATTCCCAATGCATTTGTTATAGTTTGTTGACTGTCCAAAGCTGCAGCATTCAGCTCATTCTTTCCAAGGTGTATTTTATCTTTCCAAAATGTATGTATTTGAGTTGGTTTCAGTAATGACATTTATAGGAGTCTCTGACATTTTTATACCATGATGCTTTGAGGCATGGGATGCAGTTATAGGTGCATTCTTGCCAAAAGGTAACTGTAGAAAATGTTAGCACATCCTTGAATTGAGGAGTAGTCTATACAGTGCCTTTAAAGGGTTACTCTGGCGGAAAACTTTTTTATTTTTATTTTTATTTTTTTAAATCAACTGGTGCCAGAAAGTTAAACAGATTTGTAAATTACTTTTGGATCTTTTTGGAACACAGAGCTCTTTGCTGACATCACGAGCGCAGTGCTCTCTGCTGACATCTCTCTCAATTTTAAGAACTGTCCAGAATAGGAGAAAATCCCCATAGCAAACATATGCTGCTCCTGGACAGTTCCTAAAATGGACAGAGATGTCAGCAGAGAGCACTGTGCTCGTTATTCAGCAGAGAGCTCTGTGTTCCAAAAAGAAAATAATTTCCTCTGTAGTGTTCAGCAGCTAATAAGTACTGGAAGGATTAAGATTTTTTTTATGGAAGTAATTTACAAATCTGTTTAACTTTCTGGCCCCAGTTGATTTAAAAAAAAAAAAAAAAAAGGTTTCCATTGGAGTACCCCTTTAACTGCAAGAAGTAATGTTAATGGGGGAGTGCTATGACATGCAGCATTATAAAGTATGCTGCTTAAAGGGGTACTCCAGTAAGTTAAACCTTAGTAAAATCTTCTCGGTGATGGGTATAGTTAAAAAATCAACCCTCTCTTATCTTCCTCACTGCCACTAAAATCAAAAAACTTGGTTTCTGGTGCTTCTGGGTTTAGGTCATGTGACAGCCCATGGCCACTCATTCAACAGGCCGCCAGAGCAATATCCCACCTCAACCACTGATTGGATGACGGGCCATTTGACATCCCGTCACCAAACCAAAAAGTGCCAGACTCGGGTAACCGAGTTCCATTATTCCAGCATCAGCACGGGGGCAAGGAAGGTAATGGATAGTTGTTTCTTCTTTTGGTGTCCCGCTCCCAGAGCAGATTTTTAAAAGGGTTTATTCACCAGAGCACCCCTTGTGACATGAGTGAATGCTTTACACTTTTTTTAATACAGATATTGCATGTCATTATTTACATGCACAAATTAGAAAAGTTCTTATTTTCATAGTTGTCATTGTCTTTCCAAACGCTTCTCCGAATGGTTAGAATATTTTGGAAGAAAGTGAAAAACAGTGTTGTACTGTCAGTTATCACATTGTCAGTAATATAATGAAGCCCCTACATTGTCACTTGCGCACATTTTGCATTGGCACACTTCTCATGCAGCGCTTTTCAGTGTGGCCTTTCATTGAAAGTCATGATCTCTTCCAGGCGGACACACACACAGTGTTATGTCTTCTATGGACGCTTTCATAGCTTTCTGGTGCTGTGTAAAACTTAGTTTTATATTAAGTAGGTGGACTGCTGATCTGCCGGCGTGCCATTCTGGAGCTGGCCTTTATGGATTGTTTTATAAGCCCGACGGCTGACAATAAAAGCTTTATTACTGGGTTTCCCAATTAGCGGCTATCGTGTCTGCAAAACCCTGATGATGACTGTGGTGAATGTGAAGTATTCATTGCTTTTGTAACGTAAATTTCAGCCTGGCACATTGTGTAAGGCAACACTGAGTGACTTGTTATTTTCCTTCATGTTGCAGACTGAGAATGTTGATATCTGTCTGAGCTTTCTGGCAGCCCGAGGAGTTAATGTGCAAGGCCTCTCTGCAGAAGGTAAGACAATCCACTATATATTCGCAAGGTCCCCAGGCTCCGTTCTTTCACATTGATAATTCAAAAAGCAGATAATCTACTTCTCTTAGCATTGATATTTATCATTTGAAGTAGTGTAATTTCATGTTCCTTGAGAACTATACTGACTTGAACATCAATAATTTACCTTATGTCCTGAAATCTAGACACATTGAACTATTAAAATAACCCAGACCTTGAATGACCTTGGAATTCCATTGTTAAAGGTGCCTGAAGTAGGTTGTATCAGCACGGAACATTGCCAACTCCTCTAATGTCAACATAGTCTAGGAAGGTGATAAAAGTGTTTTTTATTCAACCCAATGATGGATGCTTATTGCTTACATCCTTATAGCAAAGGATGACCTAATTGGAAAATAACATGCTTTTAGGGCAATTACTAGTACAGTATATATAGCCATAAGAGATGGTTACCAGGAGCTAGCTTGTCATTTGGTCGAGTCTAAATTGCAGGTTACCAAAATACAAAATATTGTGATCCCCTCTCCTTTTTAAATGTAAAATATGATCTTACTTTAGGTCAACTATATAATGGCTTGTCAAAGCCAAACTAGTCTACCCCTGCTCATTCCAACAATTACCTGTATTTAAAGTATTAATGCTTTCTTCGACAATTCTACCATGCACCTGATTTATCACAGTGACTTGTGTTGTTTGTTACATTTAGAGCATCTTTAGACCAACTAGAACAGTGTTTCCCAACCAGTGTGCTTCCAGCTGTTGCACAACTACAACTCCCAACATGCCCGGACAGCCAAAGGCTGTCGGGGCATGTTGGAAGTTGTAGTTTTGCAACAACTGGAGGTCCACTGGTTGGGAAAAACATTGTTCTAGTTGGTCTAAAGATGCTCTAGAAGTTGGCTTACTTGACTATGTTACACAACAATTTTAATGCAATTTTTTGGCACACACAGTCACATACAATCCAGTGCCCTTTTTCACAATAATTCCCAAATTATGGTGCATTTGCAGTAGTCTATCTGTCCCAATTTTTCTTAGTAATCGGAACTGCAAAAAAAAAGTCACATGAGCCCCAATGACTCTGCCACATGGATGAGTAGGCCAAAAAAGCAAAGATTGCTAAATGTGGCTAGTCCTTTCTATGACTAGTACTAGGCATTGTCTAGCTCTGTGTTGGGGTGGATTTACACCATGTTTTAGGTATCTGGCTGCTGCCCCCACATCTCCTTCATTTAAATGCACAGATTGGGGTCAGATAGTGACTCCGATTGGCTCATTTTTGCACCCCATAAGTTTTATTGCCGTATAATATCATGCCTTGGCATACCATGGTTTTCAAAACCGGATAAGGTGCAAAAATGAGCCAACTGGAGTCACTATCTGACTCTGGTCGGCACATTTAAATGAATAAGATGTGGTACGGATCTGGCGGGGATATGGCAGCAGCTGGTTTTGAAATTTCCTAGCCGGATCTGGCAGCCAGATGGCTAAAATGTGGTGTAAACCCAGCCTTGTCTATCTGACAATTTTCTTTTTAAGGATGGGGTTGCCAAATGCATCTACATTGGGGTTGCAAAATGCATCTACATTGGGTTTCCTGCAGCTGAAATTCCCCTTGTGGATTTTCCACTAAAGAATTCAGAAAATGGAATTGCCGCAGTGGAAAATCCACAAGTGGATTATGTTGCTACCCATTGACTTGGCGAAGTGGAATTTCAACTGCAGGAAACCCACTGCGGTTGCACTATGCATGACCTTACCCTTAGAAAAGAAGTACTTTTAAAGTAAAGAAGATGAGACAATTTTTTTTATTAGTGGGAACCAATGACGTCTTGAAGATTTTGGCCACCAGTGTAAAACCTGTAAAAGTATAATGCTTTATTTATAGTACTGGTCTACTCATATAGGAAAGAGAGATCTTATGGGCCTAGGTGCACTGGCACCCTTTGCATCCCCTATAGTTCTGCTCCTAGCGGGAATGCAATAATTTTAGTGCAACTATTAATTATAATTGTTATTATTATTATTATTATTAATAATACAATTATTATTATTAGTAATGCTAATATTATTATTATTAAACATTTTCAAATTTATGGTGGAAAATAAGTATTTGGTCACCTATAAACAAGCAAGATTTCTGGCTCTCACAGACCTGTAACTTCTTCTTTAAGAGTCTCCTCTGTCTTCCACTCGTTACCTGTATTAATGGCACCTGTTTGAACTTGTTATCAGTATAAATGACACCTGTCCACAACCTCAAACAGTCACACTCCAAACTACACTATGGCCAAGAGCTGTCAAAGGACACCAGAAACAAAATTGTAGACCTGCACCAGGCTGGGATAGGCAAGCAGCTAGGTGTGAAGAAATCAACTGTGGTAGCAATTATTAGAAAATGGAAGACATACAAGACCACTGATAATCTCCCTTGATCTAGGGCTCCACGCAAAATTTCCCCCCATGATGTCAAAATGATCACAAGAACGGTGAGCAAAAATCCCAGAACCACATGGGGGACCTATTGACCTAGTGAATGACCTGCAGAGACCTGGGACCAAAGTAACAAATGCTACCATCAGTAACACACTACGCTGCCAGGGACTCAAATCAGGCAGTGCCAGATGTGTCCCCCCTGCTTAAGCCAGTACATGTCTGGACCTGTCTGAAGTTTGCTAAAGAGCATTTGGATGATCCAGAAAAGGATTGGGAAAATGTCATATGTCCAGATGAAACCAAAGTAGAATTTGTTTGGTAAAAATTCAACTTGTCCTGTTTGGAGGGGAAAGAATGCTGAGTTGCATCCAAAGAACACCATACCTACTGTGAAGCATGGGGTAGAAACATCATGATGACTGATCTGTGTAAAGGAAAGAATGAACGGGGCCATGTATCTTGACATTTTGAGTGAAAAACTCCTTTAATCAGCAAGGGCATTGAAGATGAAACGTGGCTGGATCTTTCAGCATGACAATGTTCCCAAACACACCGCCCGGGCAAGGAGTGGCTTCGTAAGAAGCATTTCAAGGTCCTGGAGTGGCCAGTCTCCAGATCTCAACCCCATAGAAAACCTTTGGAGGGAGTTGAAAGTCCATGTTGCCCAGCGACAGCCCCAAAACATCACTGCTCTAGAGGAGATCTGCATGGAGGAATGGGCCAAAATACCAGCAACAATGTGTGAAAACCTTGTGAAGACTTACAGAAAACGTTTGACCTCTGTCATTGCCAACAAAGGGTATATAACAAAGTATTGAGATGAACTTTAATTATTGACCAAATACTTATTTTACACCATAATTTGCAAGTACATTATTTAAAAATAACACGCCTCTCTCATCTTTTTAAGTGGGAGAACTTGCATAATTGGTGGCTGACTAAATGAGTAGACATCCAGCAGCCTGATGGCAAAGGCTCAACTGCTGTGACCTAGAGGGTGTTGGTTCAGTTCCCACAGAAATCTTATACCGTATGAGCTTCCGCCCACCCGTACCTGTTTGTGTGTTGCTATGTGGGTCTAAACCCTATTTCATGCATCTGCCGAGCTGGACCTTGTCTCTTTATTTTTGATGAATTATTTTGATTGAGTGTGAGCCAGCATGGGTATAGAATATAACTCCTGCAGTTAGTGCAAAGTCATTTTGTGTTACTGTAATGTTTTGAGACAGAAGTGAAGCATCTTTACACTCTGAAATTTCATGTACCTTTGTACCTTTCGTGTTCCATTGTATGTTGAAATCATTGTATCTTGAGACCATAACTCTATGAAAACCTGGTAATTGGTTCTGAAGCCCCCAAAATGTCATCCAAGAATAGGAAATAGTGAGGATTAAAGAAAACTAAGTAGATAACTAATACAGATAAAGCAAGTCCTTACATATAAAAGAAAGAAAGAGCTGCTGGGAGCTGTAAATCACTGTCTATGTAGAGGTCAGGAGCTTCTTCCGGGTCCTGTACAGTACATCCATGTCTTAAAAAAGTAAAATGGAGCCGCCCTTACCTCGTGTCCAAAGGAGCAGCTATCCCTGGCACAGGTAAAGAGTAGTACATAACATGTAATACCTCCCTGTACTGTAGGGGACGCTATCAGACATCAGTCAGTGTATACACTTCACTAATAAAGGGGTTTTACCAGTAAAATGCCCATTCTGATTGGTTCTTCCAGCCATTGACACGTTTCACAGATCTGGACTGTCTGTAGCATTGTATGTTTAGTCTGGGTTCAAGTTACAATGGTCCAGAAAAGAGCATTGTATATTGAAACTTTTGTATGTTGAGGCCATTGTAAGTTGAGGGATCACTGTATAGGGTTATATCTGTACATACAATGGAGGTGCTTAGATTGACATTTACTGTAAATACTTTTCCACATTCAGCCATGTATGCATCTATAAACACCATCCTGCTCTCTTTTCTCCTTACAGCAATTCTCCTTATAGCAATTTCCTAAACATGCTCTGAACAACTAACTTCTAACATAATATATTTTAGAAGACGTCCTCGCTCTATTTGTAGGACTTTTCGAATTTGTTTAGAAATGGCCGGGTACAAGTGTTAATATCACATAAACATACAAATCCATCTTTGGCACTGAAATGGTAAAACAGCTGCTGACAGACTTAATATTTCTCAGTAAACATTGTCTTGTAGCTCCTTCCTGTAAGTGAATATTACAATGTATGGTTTATAATATTTTAGGTCATGCCTCTTTTACAGTGTGAGGTGTTTTTGTTATCTCCTGTGCTTTTTTGACTTACTGAATTATTCTGTATATAAGTTCAAAGCCACATTTGTCTAAACTACAGTAACCGAGATTGACATATTATTTATCCATTTGATGAGAAAAAATAACTCTCATCTGCGGACCAGATGATAGGCCTAAGGATTCCACCACGGACTTTTCATGTGAACATTATAGACCACAAAGCATACTTTAGGGATGTCCAAGTGTATAATATTTATGTTTGACATAACAGTTTTCACGTGTTAGATTTTTGATCCTTTCTTTAAACAAAACAGAATAGTAGCAATGCTATTTATTAATCTTTTGCATAGAAAAATGCTTGATACTAAACTAAACATTTTGTTGTTTCTCTTGGATAAGCGCCTTGCTGCAATATGTGCTAGAAGAATAACAATGTGGACTTTTATCCCTATACTGCAAAACAGATGTATGCAATAAATAGCATTCAGTAACTTTTTTGGAAACCTGCTTACCTTATTCTCAGTCTTTGCTGTTGTCTGTTATGGAATTAATTCTAAGCTCAAATGTAGCATTTAGATAATAGAGTATACTATCAATTTTAAAGTTAAATTGGCAAGAAGAGGAGTCACTAAGCTTCCTGGGAAAATACCCTTACTAGTGAATTGAGTTTGCTGAAATTCATGCATAGGCAGCCGTATCAACCCCATTTTGATTTCTGGAATAGATTTTTCAGTAGCAGAAGTGTCTGCAACACATTTGCAGCATGTGATTGCACTGTAGGAGGAGCACATCTCTGAACCTTTAATTTACCAAGAGGTTGACCAGGATGAGGTTCTGACTAACCTGATCTATAGAGATTGTCTTCCAGTTAGACCTTTAGCTCTCTTGCATAATGTAAACTGCAATTGTTTAAGCCCAAAGGGGCTATCTGTTTTTTTTTTATAAAAATTGATAGACTAATCTTAGAATTGACCATCAATTTAAGATCGTCGGGGGTCCAACTCCCTGTATTAGAGATGAGCAAATTTTTGAAAAATTCCATTCGGCCAATTGGCCGAATTTTCCGAAGTAAATTAGTTCGGTCTGCATTTATTTGTGACAAATCTCTATTAAAAAATGCTATTTCTGGCTTACAGAGAGCATCAATAAGGGTGTAGAACCCTTTGCCTTGCTGTAACATGCATAGGGTGTGTGTGGGGTTAGTGAAATAATACTGTTATTCAATATGACATGCAGATCAGAGGCGTCACTATTAGAATCACTTATGCAGAGTGGCACAATGACAGTCTGGAGGTGGCATCAGTATGAGGAGACCATATAGTGGCTGAATGACAAAGCCTGGAGGTGGCAGAAGCATGAGGAGACCATATAGTGGGAGAATGAGACAGCCTGGAGGTGTCAGCAGCATGAGGAGAATGTGGGTGACGAAAGTGGGTGAAAAAAAGGAGAACTTGGCATCAGATGTGGGGCATCAGGCGGGTGGCAGGATCAGAATAGTAGCTGAGGTAGGTAGGCAGAAGAAAATGGTCTCTTTTGTAAAAGGGTCAGTGTGCACAAGTAAGTATTGATGATATGCATTACGTAAAACGTAACTTTTAATAATCTTCTTAGGATAAAATATATGTACCCAAAATTTTTTTAAATCAACCAAAAGGAAAGGTGTGCAAAAAACACCATGTGCCACCTTCACCACCCAGTATTGATGTGATGCAAAGACCTCTAAAAGGTGGAAGGGAACAACATTTGGTTAATTGTAACTGGTGGGCATAAAAACTTCCCCTGTAAGGCCCTACTCTCGCATTATTCATTCCCATCTTGGCAAGTGTTACTCACCCTAAAAACTGCAGCCCCACACAGGAACCTCTCCCTATTTCCACCCCTTTAAGACATTCACATGAACAAAATGGTACACCACTTAGATGTACGTACATGGTATGCACTTATGAGGGGAGGACAATACGCTCCACTACACTTAAAACAGTATTTGTCTAGAACAGCAGCAGGTGTGTACTTTTGGCTGGCCTTTCACAGTAAGTAGGCCCTTAACCTGTTCAGGACACAGGGCATATGTATATGCCCTGCACCCCGAGTCCTTAAGGACTGAGGGCGTATGGATACGCCTGTGGGAATTGCGGTCCCCGCCGCTAGCCGGTTGGGGACCGGATCAGGATGCCTGCTGAAATCAATTGAAAGTGAAAGTAAAACATATTTACTTTGGCAACCACTAGGAAGGCCAAACTGCAACTCCCAGCATGCCCAGACAGCCTTTGGCTATCTGGGCATGCTGGGAGTTGTAGTTTTGCAACATCTGGATGGTCACAGTTTGGAGACCACTGTTACAGTGGAGAAAATATTCTGTTGTTTTATTAGCAACGGTGCAAGGAACTGCAGAACAGGGCGCTAGGAGCTGGATAGGTGAATTACACATTTATTACCCACAATGCAACTGCACAGTAGTACCACTTTATCAGGCATATATTATTGTATTGTGGGTAATAAATGTGTAATTCACCTATCTGGCTTCCAGCGCCCTTTGTGATCCAGCCAAATTCTCCGGAGGTCTGTTGTTCTTTGTATGCTGCACACAAGGCTTGGATCGGCTGCAGGGTCCTGGTTATTACTTAAATGCTATTTCCAATGTTGTACTTGGTTGGTACATCCTACATCGGTGATCAGTTATCACTCATCGGTGAGCTAAAATGATCACTCTGGCACCTTACTATATTACACCACAGAGCGCTGTATTTTCTCTTTTATTGTAGTTACTAATAATACAATATTTTGAAGAGGCTTTGGCACTTGTATGAGCACTATGGCCTACCTATACACCTGATTGGTTGGTGGTGCGGGTAATCGGACCCCTACCAGTATAATCTTTATGGCCCATTCTAAGGATAGGCCATTTATCCTTCTAAGTATCTGTTTGATACCTATATATAGTACCATAACCTTTCTCCAGAAGAAAAATACATTTAAAAGAGGATAAGTCAGCCTTCCTGATATGTCTGCTTAAATAAATCCTTGTTTTCCCAAGCTATAACAATTCTGTAATATCTTATCTTAGCACTTTGTATTTCTGTTATTCCTTCTAGAAATGTATGCCTGCAGTGTCAGACTTTATAGGCACACACCCCTTTTCATAATGGGAATAATAACAGCAACTTCTTAATTTATTTTGTACTTATTAAGGAGAAAGAGCAGATGAATGGTACACTGCAAGTTTCTAAGAAAAGATGTTCCAGAATTGTACTGAACTGACAGTAGAATAGATATGTCAGGAGAGGCTAGAGGTCCCCTTTAAGGCTTATCAGCATGCATAATGGGTTCACTATACATGACATATAAGGCTGTGTTCACACATTCAGGTTTTTAATTGCAATTATTGAATACAAAGCCAGGAACAGATCATAAATAGAGGGCACATATACAGGAAAGACTAAGACATCTATTTCACAATCCATTCCTGGCTTTGAATTCATTAATTTCAAATAAAAACCTGAACGTGTGAACACAGCCCTAGTTTAGCAGGAGATGGAAACCTGGCCAAGATTTATCAATCTGTCTGAGGACAAAACCTGGAGTTATTTGGCCATAACAGCCAATGACAGTTCAGCTTTCATTTTACTGGAGCAATCTAAGAAATGAAAGTTGAGCTCTAATTGGTTGTTATTGGCAAATCCGAGAGCTTTTGATCTCAGACAGATTGATACTACTACTCAGGGCTTAAGTCCTGCAGGAACATATGGGAACTGAGTTCCTGCACTTTTTTCACAGCAGGCACACAGTTCCCATTAGCAGGACCAGCCCTTGAGAAGAAATCTTGGATGAGTTCTCTCACTTTTTTTTCCGGGACTTGACCCCTGGGACTACTGATGGACCAATTTATGCTCTAAATGCCAGTAATGTAGATCAGCAACTGATTACAGAACCTATGTATTACAAGGCTTGACCACCATGCAGGAAAGACCACACAAACTATTTTGTCGGCCACACTTTCTCTATTAATAGAGGAGATGTGCAGCTGACAAGTGACATTTTTTTGACAGTTCAGAATAAAGCAATTGTTTGCTTGTATGTTGTTTTATTTTACATGACAATATTTCCCGATTCCGCCAATAATCGCCCTCGTGTAATAAGACCCTTAACTTGTGTAATCGGGTTACAGGAGGGCATTTTTCATGTATGTTTTCTACTGTGTAATAAATTATACAAATCCACTATCTTAGTTTCTTTGGGGAAGATTTAGCAAAACCTGTGCTGAGTGAAAGTGGCTGAGTTGCCCATAGCAACCAATCAGATCGCTGCTTTCATTTTTCAGAGGCCTTTTCAAAACTGAAAGTAGAAATCTGATTGGTTGCTATGGGCAACTCAGCAACTTTTCCTCAGCACAGGTTTTGATAAACCTCCCGTTTTATGTTTATACTGAGGAATAACTGGTGTCTACACGTACATGACTATTATTGGCAGACTTAAGTGAACTGAGGTGGAAGATACAGAAGACCCCTATATTTGACTTTAAAGAGTTCCTCCAATTTGGAGAAATTTATAAAAGCCTGTAGAGATAAAAAAAAATTGCCCAGTTGCCCATAGCAACCAACCAGATTGCTTCTTTCAATTTTAACGTGGGTTATAAAAAATAAAAGAAGCAATCGTATGGGCAACTGGTCGACTTTCCTCTGCACAGTTTTTGATAAATCCCCCCTCATAATTTCTGGAGCACAATGGTCCATGGTCCATAGTCCAACTATGGTGACAAAAGTTTGGGACACACCTCATGTGGATTTGTATCCATTTTCTCCTCATGTCTTTGTAATTTTCCTATTTTTGCACATTTTCCGTGCAGGTTAGGCCACGCAAACAATTTAGTTGTCCACACATCCCTATAACTATTTTTGCACAGTAACTATTTGTGCAGAAATCATACATGGAAGAAGCAAATAAGCCAAAAGTTCCACTTCCCATTTATTGCATTTGCACTAATGCCATAAGGAACATCTATTTTATTTATTTGTGGTTTGTAGTTATGCCAAATCCAGCTTTATAGGATAAAGACACTTTGCAGGAAAAATGTATTCACATGTGTGGAGTATCACATATGATAGTATTGCCTTTTCTCTGGCTCTTCTTCAGGATATTGTGAAATGTATCAGCTCTATAAATAGTCTGAAAATACAATCTTTATATTCATAAGAAAATTGCTTTCACATTTTTAATTTTCTTCTGAAAAAAACTCTGGACACTCTGAGGCTGTGTTCACACCTATGTTCAACAGGGGAATTTCTCTGCCAGATATTTCTGTCATGAATAGGTTTGCTATGGGGATTTGCTCCTGCTATGGACAATTCCTGACTTGGACAGAGGTGTCAGCAGAGAGCACTGTGGTCAGACAGAAAAGAAATTCAAAAACAACAGAACTTCCTCTGTAGTATACAGTAGCTGATAAGTACTGTAAGGATTGAGATTTTTCAATAGAAGTAATTTACAGATCTATGATAATGAATTAAGAAATACCTAGGTGCACTCACCGCTCGGCGGAGACAGCTGCGTGGCGGCGTCCGATTCACGGGGAGCTGGATCTCAGAAACGGCGCAGGAAGTGTTGCACTCGGAGGCTACGCCGGCAGTTTTGCACGTAAGTGTGTGCTTCTTCCGGCCTCATCAGAGGCCGGAAGAAGCACGCACTTACGTGCGTAACTGCCGGCGTAGCCTCCGAGCGCCACACTTCTTGCGCCGATTTTGAGATCCAGCTCCCTATGAACCGGACCCCGCCAGGCAGCTGTCTCCGTCGAGCGGTGAGTGCACCTATGTATTTCTTAATTCATTATCGTTGATACTTCATACTTGTGTGTGTGTGCACCCCGCAGGAGACACACAGTTAGGTACCGGGATCAAGCCGCATTCCAGTCCAGGTGAAGTCTACCTCTAGTGTGCTCTCCCTTTTCTCGCCTTATTATTGTTTTAATTTACAGATCTGTTTAACTTTCTGGCACCAGTTGATATAAAGAATTTTTTTTCCACCAGAGTACCTCTTTAAAGGGCTAATGAATTTTCTGCATTTATCATAGAAGAAAAGTCATTTTAGAAAAAGAAAAGAGAAGCAAAGATATAGCCGTCTGTAATCTCATGGAACAACCGGATTTTCTTTCTTTGGCAGCACAGTGTTGTATTTGTATTTATTCGTGCTCTCGATGAGTCCTTGCTAGTGATTCAATGGTTTTCAGTGCATAACTGAGGAAGAGGTCTGTTAGGGATTATGAGTGTTCTGTTCCAAAGTAATGTTTAGATAAAAATGAATAAACGGTGAGTACCTTCACACACCACTTATTACAGGTCATGTGTGGACAACAGGAGTTCTCTGGAGGACAGACAGTAAACTAATGGGGAAATAAGGCCATGCAAAGCCCTGGAAAAAAAGCAGCAGTAGACAAGACCGGCAGTCATTTTCTTTTCCTTATCTGCCTTGAGACTGTTCATTCTCAAAATATTTTGAATATAAATTAGACTTCACCATGACCCTTGCATAGAGAAGGTGGATGTTAATATAACTTTCGGGTTTTCTTTGATTCCTGGGATGCCTGTTCTTTATCCTTCTGTTTGGCGAGGCTTGATCTAGTTACGTTGCTGTCTGAATTGAAAATCCAATTGACACTTCTTTATGTTGCAAATCTGAACCAAATTTTTAGGCAGACAAGTAGTTTAGCTTTATGCTGGAAGCAATATTTAATAAACAATATTACATTACATTGATGAATGTTATGTTGTATACATTTTCATAACAATAAATTAATTTTTTTAACTGGTCTAGCCTGTTCAAGGCAATAGCACACTGACATTGCAAAAAGCCCTCAGAGCCATGGAATATGTTTGTTGAAAGAGGTCGCTGCCTCTGTTGACTTGTATAATCCAATAATTTATTGTAGACATCTAAGTTTGTTTGTGGAGTGTAAGAGTAAACTGCCCAGAGGAAACCTATTCAACCCAATAACAATGTACAGTACAACGTCTTTACAACTATTGCCTGCCTCAAAAAAACATGCTGTTGTGCTACCAATATTTCTCTACACAAGCCTTTAGTATTATTTACAGCCTGTTAGCTAGTCTCCAAACTTTGGGAATCATCCAGGCTCCTCTTGATAAAAAAAATATGTAAATAAATGATAGAAAACAACCATGGCTGTCTAGACATGCACTTAGGTTCTTTTGATGGAATTGGCCGATGACAATATTTTTGTAGTGCAGAGTTAAACCAGTATACAGATTCAACTTATTCTTCATTCATAAGTGCATAGAGCATTGCAAACCATTGCACAGCTGTGTACTGGTATTATTTTATAGATGGCAAGCTTGCAGGACTAGAAAATATGGGAAATAATTTGAACTTTCCTACAGATACATATTGTAAATACACCATATGTACAAACGTATTGGGGCACCTACACAATAGGACATGCCATGCTGAATCCATAGGTCTTAATATAGAGTTGGTACCCTCTGTAGTTATAACAGCATCCTCTCTTCTGGGAAGACTTTCTACAAGATTTTGGAGTATGTCTTCATCCAGAAGAGAATTTGTGAGATTAGACATTGTTGATGGACAAGATGGCCTGGCTCACGACCTCTGTTCTAGTTAATCTCAAAGGTGTTCGATTTCGATAAGATGAGGTCAGGGCTGTGTGTGGTCATGTGCTTCCACCCAACTATGCCTTCATGGACTCTGCTTTATTCAGTGGCACAGTCATGCTGGATCAAAAAGGGCCTTCCCCAGACTGTTCCCACCAAGTTGGAAGCACACAATGTTTTCAAAATATCCTAAAGGATTAAGATTTCACTTTACTGGAACAAAGTGGCCCAGACCAAACCCTGAAAAATAACCCTTGAGCGTTAACACTTTTCCATCAAACTTTACAGATGATACAGTGCAGTCAGCTAGATAACGTTCTTCTGGCATTGGATAAACTCAGATGATTCCACCAGACTGCCAAATAGATTTGCACTCCATAGAACATGTTTTCTCTGCTCCAGAGTCCAGTAGCTGCGTACCTTACACCACTCCATCCAACACTAGTGGATGCTTGCATGCAGCTTCTTATCCCTTGAGACACCCATAAAGCTCCCTGCACCACATTTTTGTGCTAATTGTATTGGCAGATAAGGCTTGATGCAGAGACAATTAGCAGATTTTTGAATGTACTGAAGGCTTAACCCCTGACTGAGCCCTTTCACCTTAAGGTCCGAGCCCTTTTTTGCAATTCTGATCACTGTCACATTACGCATTAATAACTCTAGGATGCTTTTACCGATTATTCTGATTCTGAGATAGTTTTTTCGTGACATATTCTACTTTAACATATTGGTAAATTTTCTTTGTTACTTGCATCCTTTCTTGGTGAAAAATCCCCAAATTTCATGAAAATTTTGCATTTTTTCTAACTTTCTGCTTGTAAGGAAACTCTCTGCTTGTAAGGAAAATGGATATTCCAAATAAATGTTATATTGATTCGCAAATACAATATGTCTACTTTATGTTGCCATCACAAAGTTGACATGTTTTACTTTTTGAAGACATCAGAGGGCTTCAAAGTATAACAGCAATTTTCAAACTTTTTACGAAAATTTCAAAATCAGAATTATTTAGGGACCAGTTAAGTTTGAAGTGGATTTGAGGGGCCTTTCTGTGAGAAATACCACTTAAATGACCCCATTATAGAAACTACACCACTCAAAGTAATCAAAATGGCATTCAGAAAGTTTGTTAACCCTTTATGTGTTTAACAAGAATAGCAGCAAAGTGGAGGAGAAAAATCAAAATCTGCATTTTTTACACTAACGTGTTCTTTTAGCACCTTTTTTTTTCTTCATTTTTTAAAAGTGAAAAAAAGTATTAGGTGAAAAGCCCCCCAAAATTTGGAGCTCAATTTCTCTCGAGTATGGAAATGCCTCATATGTTGACATAATGTGCTCTGCGGGCTGACAACATGGCTCGAGAGGGAAAGAGCAACTGCGGGATTTTTTAAACCAAATTTTGCTGTCATGGTTTTTAAGGGATGTGTTGCTTTTAGGAAGCCCCCATGGTGCCAGAACAACAAAATAACCCCCACATGGCATATTATTTTGAAAACTACACCCCTCAAAGAATGTAACAAGGGGTGTAGTGAACCTTAACACCTAACAGGTGTTTGACAACTTTGTGTTGAATTTGGACGTGAAAACGGAAAATTTGATTTTTAACACTTAAATTATGGTGTTACTCCAAATTTTTCATTTTCACAAGTGTAATTGAGAAAATGGACCCCAAAATTTTAAGCCCAATTTCTTCCAATTAAGAAAATGCCCCATTTGTGGATGTTAAGTGCTCTGCTGGCACACTACAGGTCTCAGATCAGTCAGTGTTTCTAGGGAAAGCTTAGGGCTCACTCTCCCTGTTCAACCCCCGGTCATGATACTTACTTTATAGTGTACAGTGTGGTGCCCCAAAACACAATCATATAATGGCCAAATAACACTATCATACAGGTGCCTTTAACAAAACTTTAGCAACATTGAACTGAGGAATGAAGCTGCATCCTGCACAGCTACCCCTCCAGAAGTACCAGAAGTATAAACTCTAGTTGCCCAGGTCATCAAATTTAGTAACTCCCAGTTCAGTATTAGCTGCACTGGTCACACATCCTTATGGCCAGCCCTACTTGTAGCCTCAGGCTTGTGTGAAAAAGAAAAGTATTTTAGAAATACTTAACATATGGATGGACTTTCCCTTGAAATAACCTATTCTGGACATGTGCTTTGCAACTAATTTAATGAATGTGGGGATTTTGATGTGAATTTCTTTTTCTTTTTTTTGCTACAGAAATAAGGAATGGAAATCTGAAAGCCATTTTGGGACTGTTTTTCAGTCTGTCGCGTTTCAAACAGCAGCAACATCAGCAGCAGCAGTATTACCAGTCACTGGTGGAGCTCCAGCAACAGGTGACACATACCCCTACACCAGCTGAAGGCAGCCAGCCCAGAACGCAACAAGATATGCAGTCTAGGTGAGCAGCTTTTAATGTGGTTACATTTAGAATGTAGATTACATGAGATACTCTAACATGGATACTAGTATAGATTCTAGTATGGATACTAGGAGTGTTAGCAACAACTCTGGGTTGCTAGAGCTAAATTTAACTACATAATTGTATTTCGGTACTTAAAAGCAATGATGTATAGCAATTATACCAGAAGGCAAAATGTGACATGCTAGGCATAATAGTTATGTGCCTTGTGCCAGGCAGATTTCTGTTTGTAAAGAAAATATATGAATGACTGAATGAATAAATACATAAATAGAATTTCTACATTGCATGTCTTAAAAGAAACAGTGATGATGGTAAGTAGGTGTCATAAACTGTGGCTACAGAGATTATAAAATCATACCTTGTCAATGTACACGTATCAAGCTTCTACTGTTACTTGTTTTCTTATGTAAAAGGTTACTGGGCATGCTTTGAGAGGTCAATTTTCGGGGAAGGGGAGACTGAGCTCTGAGCTCAGAGTATTGTTGGTAGATTTTGCTCCAATTATTTTTTTTAAGAATAAATGATATATCCCCCTCAAAACATACAACCAAAAACAGAGGTTTTCAATCCATATGGGAAAGCCATCCATATGTGAATGGTGAGATTGGACCCTCCACTGATCAGCAGAATGTGGGTGCCATAGTGCTCCAGCAATGTTCAGTGCTATTTATTTGAGACACAGCTGTGCATCTATACATTCCTGGTACTACAGCTCTGCCTCAATCGAGTGGATGGGTAAGCTCCGCCCATGCACCGTCACCCCGGAGCTGAAGATATGGAGGAAGATAGCATGAGAACCGGAGCATAGTACGGGATCAGGTAAGTATGGTTGTCATCAGTGTCACCTGCACTACCTGTCTGTACCAACAGGTTAGTGCAGGTGACACTGATGACAGATTTCCCTTAACAAAAAATGATATAGGGCTTTGTTAGGGCAATTCAGATGAGGCCGATTTTCTTTTAGGAATGTCTGTGACTGAAAACCAGTTAAAATAAACTGAATAGGGTTGATGAATTTCTGCAGGTTCTAAACAGATAAATAGGACAAATGCAAATATTCTTTAACAAAATCTGCTTGGGAATGCACCCTCAGAGTGATACAAATGTGTTTCATGTGACTATAGATTATAGACTATATTATATATATATATATATATATATATATATATATATATATATAGATTATATTTGTAGATATATACATATATGTGCAGATGAAATGTATAATGCTCATTGGTGTCAACATTTGCATCATGTATCACTTGTACCATACAATAATATACATATATTATTAATATGAAAGTGATACAAATGTAACACATGTGAAAGGCTCTTAAATGATATGGAATTCTGTCAATTTGCATAGTTTATTGGTCATTATAACTATGCAAGTACTGTTAATTGTTTTACCATTGAAAAGTCTTCATCGAAACATCATTCCCAGCCACATGGTCTGCTGTTAATGGGAAATATGTCCATAAGTAACACATAGTAAAAAACACAAACAAGAGGGGAGGATATGTAGTACAGTCATTTACATTTTCTGCTCTAGACAGGACAAAAGACATATTGTAGTGCGTCTCCCCGGACACAGTAAACAAGTAAATCTGTGTGTAAGTTGGTTGATTGTTATAAATTTATGCTTTAGGTTAGAGCTTCATGGCAATTTTTGGAAAAGATTTATTCAGTACAGTTGTTATGATTGTCACAAGTTGTAACTTTTTCTTTGACCCCAAGTTGCCTTGAAGGCCCTGCCACAACCTCATAAAACTAGAAAGAGAATTATCATACTTGATGGAAAATTCCACTTCTAAAAAAAATAGCTTTAGGCATATTTGGTGAAAGTTGCTTAAAGAGTTTGGTAACTTTATTATTTCTACTCTTTTACTGATGCCAATTACATGATGTGCAATTCTCACAATGCTGTCATTCTCTAAGGGCCCAGGCACATGACAGAGCCCTGCACATAGGGCATGCATGATAGTGTACAGATTCCATATGGATCATGAGCACTAAGCTTCATGGCCTCTGTGTGTGGACCTTGGAAAAATTGGTTTTAGGGTAGAAAAAAACATCATAAGTCTTCATAAGAGATTGGAGGCATACAGAGGTACAGTAAAGGACTCATGCCAATTACTTATAATAGGGTCATATGCTCGAGGCTTCAGAGTTACACTGGTGTCTGTTAACCATGGAGCGCTGTGTTGTGGAAACAAAGAAGACCACTACAATACATAGGTACAGTTAGGCTATTAAGTCAAATGGTTAATTCTCAGATAAATAGATAGATCGATAGATATGAGATAGATAGATATGAGATAGATAAGAGATATATGGATGGATGGATGGTTAGATGGATAGGTGGATAGATAGATAGATAGATAGAAGAGGTAGATATATAAATGTGAGATAGATAGATAGATGGATAGAGGATAGAAGAGGTAGATAGATAGGTTGGTATGTAGATAGATAGATAAGTAGATAGATCAGAATTAAGAAAGAAGTAGCTCTGAATAGGGATACATGAAATAGCAACTAAAAGTGTAAAGGAAATGGTTAAAGCAATAACTACAAAACTGGTATTTTCTGAGAAAAAAACCTAGTGATCTTATGGGAATTTCTTTTTCTGGTGGACGCAGGCCACACATAAATTAAGATGATGAAGTCAGATCTAAGGTCTGACTTTTTTCTTAGTTAAGTGAAGTGGTTTTGAGAACAGATAGTACTTCCTTTAGTTTAATAAAGTAATATAGTGAGCATTATTCTGGAAGCTTTAGCTAGCCAGTTCTAACTTTCAACAATGCTTTTTGATATAGTTCTTCAAAGTATCTCTACAAGGGGTGTCACATTTATCAATTGCCCTGCCAGAGATTCCTCATTTTCATTGCTTGGAAACTTTCAGAGAGTAAATAAGCCTTAAAGGAAACCTGACATAATTTTCATGCTGCCTGAACTACAAATCATCTGGGTGGTCTCTGGCCACTATTTCTTGGGGCCACCAGCCTTGCTTGATAGGTCTCTCCCTGTACCCAAAGAGAAAGAGACCAGATCAGGCAAGGCTGGTGGCTCCGGGCCAGCTGGATGTTGATAAGCTGTCAGTGGCTGCCTCAATGACACAGTCCGACCACAGTTGTGACAACATTAAAGTGATGACAGGTTCCCTTTAAAGGGGTTCTCCACTGGCCAGCACTCAGAACATTTAGTTCCAAACGCTGTGCACGCGCTGAGGGGTCGACACGCCACCACGTGACATCACGCCACCCTCCCTCAATGCAAGTCTATTGGAGGGGCGTGATCAACGCTGGCCAGTGAAGTACCCCTTTAAAGAGAGTGTTAAAGGTGTATTTTGGCTTTATACATCTTATCCTCTATCCTTTGGATAGGGGATAAGATGTATGATTGCAGTGGTCCCGCCGCCATAACATCACATCCCAGTCTCGGAGGCAGTGACCGGCACAGAATGCGATTGCGGGGGTCCCAAGTGGCGGCACCCCTATGATCATACATCTTATCCCCTATCCAAAGGATAGGGGATAAGACGTATAAAGCCAGAATACCCCTTTAAGAAATGGAAGAAATTTTCAGCTTTATGACCAGACACAGCTTGTGGGCGGAGGTGCTGTTCTTAGGGAAAAAAAAGAATTCAGAACCTTATTGTAATCCTGGACAACTTCTTTAAAGGGGTACACCCTCTTGGAAAACTTTTTTTTTTTTTTTTTTTAAATCAACTGGTGCCATAAAGTTAAACAGATTTGTAAATTACTTCTATTAAAAATCCTTCTATTATTAATCCTTCCAGTACTTTTTAGGTGCTGTATAATACAGAGGAAATGCTTTTCTTTTTGGATTTCTCTGATGTCATGAGCACAGTGCTCTCTGCTGACCTCTGCTGTCCATTTTAGGAACTGTCCAGAGCAGCATATGTTTGCTATGAGGATTTTCTTTGGTTCTGGACAGCTCCAAAAATTGGACAGCAGAGGTCAGCAGAGAGCACTGTGGTCGTGACATCAGAGAAATCCAAAAAGAAAAGCATTTCCTCTGTAGCATACAGCACCTAAAAAGTACTGAAAGTATTAAGATTTTTTTTTATAGAAGTAATTTACAAATCTGTTTAACTTTCTAGCACCAGCTGATTTAAAAAAAAAAGTTTTCTACGGGAGTACCCCTTTAAGCATAGCTCTTACAAAGAAATGGTGCAGTGGGGACCTGCCTTAAAACGTATGGCACTCAGCACCTTCTTATGGACCAGACAAAAGCGACACATTCTAAATGTCTAGCTAAGCCTACACTGAAGTTTTGCATCAAGACTGAGTTTTGTAAGACCTATTGTCTCACTCTTATTAAAAACAGAAAATAGGATTAATAGTACGAAATGTATCTTTGTTCTGGAGGAAACATAAGTTAAGTAACAGTAGTTTCCTGTTCTCTAAACATTTTGATAAAAAAATAGCAGCTGTGGAAGGTGCTGAGTGTATGTACATTAGTATGTTTACTGACAAGAAATACTTTTTCCAAGATAAGGGAATTGTTTTTTTTTTTTTTTTTTTTCTTTTTTTGCCGCTGTAAGAAACGTACTAATCTAAAAGGACTACTAAAACTATCGGTACATGTTAGATAGCTGTTGTCTGAATGGTCACCTGTAGGGGGAGAATCAGGATGTCCCCATACACATTAGTTAGTCATGGGGTCTCCCTAAAATTCCCAGGTTTTGACAATCCTCATCTATGTGTGCCACCATCTTGGAAGTGAATGCTCATTTTTCCGTGACAGAGCTACTTCCTGTTGCCTTTATGAAGCCGAAAACAAGAGATGCCATTTTATTATTAGTGTGAACATTCTACTGAATAATACAAGGCACTTATAGTTGTTCTATGTTTACCAAGAAAAAGGCCACAAAGAGGGACTTTTTGGTTACATGCAACCTAATAAAATAAAAAGTGTAAACATAGTTTGCAGAACACAATGGATGATTTCAGTTTCACACTCTTTTTGTACACTGTTTTGTATTGTGCGGCACCACCATGTTTAGTGTAGGTCAGTCATTTTCTATGCACAAATCACAGATTCTCCTGTTTTTGTTAAAGGGGTACTCTGGCGCTAAGACATCTTATCCCCTATCCAAAGGATAGGGGATAAGATGCCTAATCACGGGGGTCCCGCTGCTGGGGACCCCCGTGATCTTCCACGCTGCACTCCGTTAGAATCAGCCCCCGGAGCGTGCTCGCTCTGGGTCTGATTACTGGCGATCACGGGAACGGAGCATAGTGATGTCATGGCTCCGCCCCATTGTGACATCCTACTCCGCCCCCTCAATGCAAGCCTATGGAGGGGGCGTGACGCTGTCACGCCCCCTCCATAGACTTGCATTGAGGGGGCGGAGGGTGACTTCACACTGGGGCGGTGCATTGACGTCACTATGCTCCGTTCCCGTGATCGCCAGTAATCAGACCCAGAGCGAGCACGCTCCGGGGGCTGATTCTAACGGGGTGCGGCGTGGAAGATCACGGGGGTCCCCAGTGGTAGGGATAGGGGATAAGATTTCTCAGCGCCGGAGTACCCCTGCTCATTGTACACTGAAATATTTTTCACATACAGTATATGTATCTTCTATGTGTTCATACATCCAAATGGACAATTTCATTTTAATTTGTGTTGACTTTTCAGCACTTTGCCTTTGTTTTATGTCTGTTGTACACCGACCAACATGTTAGCTCACTGTGACCTCATTGTAATGGAGGTTCATTACGTGCAGACATTGCCTTTGATAATGTTGTTACCATTGTGTTTGTTGTCATGTACAGTGTTTGTGTCATCCATCTGCCTAGTCAGTGTTATGTTCTTGTAAAATGCTTTTATTTAATTGTTCTGTTTCTTCTCACACAGTCTGGCAGCCAGATATGCAACTCAGTCTAATCACAGTGGGATTGCAACAAGTCAAAAAAAGACTACTAGGTCAGTCGACGCCTCTAATTTATTGTGTGCTAGTGATGGCCATGTATTCTTGTGTCCTATTCCACAGACACAACAAAATATTAAGAAATCTTTTTTTTTTTTTTTTTTTTACACATATGCTGAGCTGCCAGATAGCATTCTTCATAGTAACCAATCATGAGCAGTATTACGCTTTATCATTTGTTGGCTATTGCAGCAATCTGTAGTGCTTTTAACACACTAATATTTTTTCGTGAATGTTACACAATATATGTTCCTTTGTCATTACATGTACTGACTGCATTTATTTCATATACATAAAAAAATCTGTTGTTTATATCACCAAAATTATAATGTCCCAGCGGTCAAATCTTCTCTATGTGTCCCAGGAGATTACTCATGTTCCCCTCCTCATACTCTTTGTTCTTTGTCTTGCTGTAACACAACTGGCTGAAGAAGGATCCTCCCCCCACAGCCCTGTCTGCTGTATGGCAGAAAGAGTACTAAGCCGCACCCAACTGGTGAAGGCCCACTCATGAGCTGTTTCTCATTTAAAAATGGAACCGATCAGCAGGATCATCATCAATTTATTTTATGCAGAATTTCTGCATTGTAAGTTTCAGGAACATATAGAAAATACCACACATTGTGAAACAGTGGGGTCATTGTATTCCTTTAAGCTTTCTCTTTTGCACATTTGAGGGGTGGGGATTAAGAAAAACTGGACAAGGTTAAAGGGGTACACTGGTGAAAAACTCTTTTTTTTTTTTTTTTTTTTTTAAATCAACTGGTGCCAGAAAGTTAAATAGATTTGTAAATTACTTTTATTAAAAAATCTTAATCCTTCCTGTACTTATTAGCTGCTGAATACTACACAGAGCTGTTTGCTGACATCACGAGCACAGTGCTCTCTGCTGACATCTCTGTCCATTTTATGAACTGTCCACAACAGCATATGTTTGCTATGGGGATTTCCTTTTACTCTGGACAGTTCCTAAAATGAACAGAGATGTCAGCAGAGAGCACTTTGCTCATGATGTCAGCAGACAGCTCTATGTTTCAAACGGAAAATAATTTCCACTGTAGTATTCAGCAGCTAATAAGTACAGGAAGGATTAAGATTTTTAATAGAAGTAATTTAAAAATCTGAAAATTAGAAAAATGTGTGCAGCTCACAACCAGGTATTCAAGGTTATTGTGGTTAAAGGATTGATCCCCACCAATCCAAATGGGTAAAAACTAAAACAAAGATTAACCACACCTCAAGAATACTACCCTAGGGTACACAGTGAATAATTGTTTGAGACATAAAGTTTTGAAAAAATGCAGATTTTATTAAAACAATAAAAACCTAAATGGTTAAAAATATCAGAACAATGTCAATGTTATCTTAAACTGTCATTGGGCCCTAATGACAGATTTAGAAAATATGAATATATATGTATAGCAACCACCTAATATAGAATAATCTATAGATGTTAAAAACAAATGCAATTTTCAACGGCATATAATGATCCGGAGTCGACTATTAGTCCGGTACCTATGATGAATAAAAAAGGGCTGATAGTCCGGCACTTGTAATGGAAAAGGCAAAGTCACTTGATGGACTGATGTACAGGTGTATAAAAAGTTGCCCACAGATGGTAAACAAATGCAAAGTTCAACCTCACCCTGGCTGCTGGTCCCGTACTGCGACGGGCCGATAGTTGGAATTCTTGTGTTGGCTGCAGCAATCCCGGCGTGAGAGCCTGGATGGATATGGGCTCCAGCAGGAGACTCTCTCGGGAGTGGTCCGTGGTATCGGCAAATACCTGGATGTGTATCAGACCTTTGCTGGAGAGATTGTGGCTGGGTTCTGGTATTGCAGGCAGCAGGTTGGTAATGCGCTCAGTGGGAGAGGATGTTTGGTGAATGCAGCAAGTGGTGCACAAAGTTCTGGGCCGGCTTCAGTCTAGGTGGTGCGTGCGAATTGTACTCTGTTCAGATTAGATATCAGCCTAGACGCGTTTCAGGGTGCTAAAAACGACCCCTTCCTCAGAAGGCGAATTTAAAAATCTGTTTAACTTTCTAGCACCAGTTTGATAAAAAAAAAAAAAAAGTTTTTCACCGGAGTACCCCTTTAATAAATTCTAAGTTACATATATACATATACATATCACACTACAGGTATCATCCTGCTTTTTTACTGCTGTTATTTCACAGTAACGGATGAAAAAAAATTGGATGCAATAACTGGTAATAACAGATGATAACTGATGACCATCATCCATTATTTTTAAATGTTTTTTTTTTACTTAAAACAAAACCTGATGTTGTTCATCCGTTAACATCCTTTATTACCAGTTACATCCATTTTTTATTTTATCAGGTTTTTAACCCTTTTTTTTGTAAAACCTGTACTGAGCATGCTCAGTACAAAAACCGGATGTTAAAAAAAACAGACAATATCAGATGATAACGGATGTTTTTTTTTTTTTTTTTATCATCCGTTTTCCATAGACTTCAATGTTAAATTTTAACGCCCGTTTTTTCGCCATTATTTTTACCGGACCAAAAATCCCATTGACATGATTGGGATTTTTTGACGGCCGTTTTCAGGACTTTTTGCTGGGAGTAATAACAGAAGTTTTTACAGGATGATACCTGTAGTGTGAAAGGGGCCTAAAGAAGTTGTTTTTATTATTATCCTTCTTTATTGGATATGAAAACGCAGGATCATGGATAAAAAGTGTGGTGTGTGTGCTATGGACAGAAGGAAATATATGTCTTCAGGTTACCATTTATGTTATATGTTCACATGGTCTAAAGATTTACTTAATTCAGTTTAATTTCATACAGTATTTAGTTCATACTCGGAAACCTTTAAGAAATCTAAAGAATTCTACTATCTCATGCAAGAGGAGAGAAGCAGCATGTTCTATAGTCAACATTATGGAGGGATCTGGACTTCACTGCAGGGGACTACCAAGTCACTACTTCTCAGGGTGGTTCCAGTATAGGGGGCAGTAGTGGAATCCAGGAACAGGCCAATGTCTGGACAGGGGGAGTTTATTTGCGGTAAATAGTCAAGTAACAGGTTAGGGCAGGCAGAACAGGTTCAGTAGTCAGAGGCAAACTGAAGTCAAACCCATTTATACTGCAGAGTTCAAGAGGACAGGAAGAGATCAGGAAACACGTCGGGGTCATATAGAGTGATTGAATAGAATACATAGAGAATACCTTTGTAGGAAGTACTACACTAGGAACCTTGTTCAGGCAGGTTAGGAAAGGAGGAGCTTTCCGATATAGTGGCCAATAGGAGATGATTTGTGGAGGATGGAGCAGAGCCAGAAACGGCAGCAACAGCAGAAACATGGAACAGGAGGGAGCATGGCCCAGGCCACGAGCAGGTTCCATGTAACCTGATGGCTGCGGGAATGTGCAGTGTGCACAAGGGAGCAAACCTCTTACATTTCACAAAAAAGATAGGGGCTATATCAATCAGCAAAATATGGACCCACTGTTGGTATGAGCCCATGACTGCCTATCCGGAAATAATATTTTCCTTCTCCCCAATATTTGCAGGAGAGAAAAACTCTCTGACCTTGAAATTTTGTAGTTCCTTGTTAAATATATATATATATATATATATATATATATATATATATATATTTTTTTTTTAAGCTACATACAGCATTATACTACCTTTGGATAATGTATATATCCAGTTGAAAAAATTTAAGTGAGGTGCAAAACACACAAAGATATTCACATTTGTCATATGTTTTCTTGTGAAAGCGTATGCCTTACAAGGGTTTCTTTTCTTCTTGAGATACATGCATCCAATAGAAACAAGACAATCTGGTATTATATAGTTCCTTACTTTACGTCAAGGTGGTCACACCTCCAGTTACACATGGCTCTTACTGAAAACTCTCCTGCTTTTTCTAGTTTATATCTTCCATAATAATTTTACATAGTGCTGGGTTCTCAGCTGGTGTATGTTTCAGTGGTTGTGTTGCTGGCGAATATTCGCAATTCAAATTTTAATTGCAAATATCGCATATTCGCGGATTCGCGAATATTGCGAATATAGCACTATATATTGGCAATTACGAATATTCGCTTTTTTTTGGGGTTCACAGTACACATTACAGTGATCACTGCCTCCCTCTCTGCTCTTCGTATATGCGCATATTCACGAATATTGAGCCCTCCCTTCTTTAATGGTATAGGGAACTAATGGGCTAGTGCAGTGGTCTCCAACCAGCGGACCTTCATATGTTTCAAAACTACAACTCCCAGCATGCCCGGACAGCCGTTGGCTGTCCGGGCATGCTGAAGTTGTAGTTTTGCAACATCTGGAGGTCCGCAGGTTGGAGACCACTGCACCAGCCCATTAGTTCCCTATACCATTAAAGGGGTATTCCAGGAAAAAACTTTTTTATATATATATCAACTGACTCAAGAAAGTTAAACAGATTTGTAAATTACTTCTATGAAAAATCCTAATCCTTTCAGTACTTATGAGCTTCTGAAGTTAAGGTTGTTCTTTTCTGTCTAAATCCTCTCTGATGACACCTGTCTCGGGAAACGCCCAGTTTAGAAGAGGTTTGCTATGGGTATTTGCTTCTAAACTGGGCATTTTCCGAGACAGGTGTCATCAGAGAGGATTTAGACAGAAAAGAACAACCTTAACTTCAGAAGCTCATAAGTACTGAAAGGATTAAGATTTTTTAATAGAAGTAATTTGCAAATCTGTTTAACTTTCTGGAGTCACTTGATATATAAAAGAAAGTTTTTTCCTGGATAACCCCTTTAAAGAAGGGAGGGCTCAATATTCGCGAATATGCGCAGATATTTTCCCATATGCACATAAGTATGCAGGGAATATAACAAACATGCGAATTTCGCAAATATATGATGAATATTCGTCCATATATTCGCGAAATATTGCGGATTCGAATATGGCCCATGCCGCTCATCACTATTCAATGGTGCACATTGCTTTCCACTGAACATCCCAATGCATGTTTCTGCCACTATCGTCTGTCTGTATTTGAACATACTTCATACTATTTAAACTATTTAATTAAGATTAGATCCAAAGATTTCTGGGTATAGGGAAGCAATATCAACAAGTAATATACAGTTATGTGCACATAGGAATTTGAGCCTTTTTTGGTAATGTTAAAACCATAATTGTTAAAGCATTAAAATTTTAATGTTTTACCCTTGTTTTCAGTTATATTTTGGTATGTAATTTGGGACTATTTCCTGAAAATAGCTGTCTTTTTGGCAAATAGCTTTTGCTACCACTCAAATAAAGGCTTAAAAAAATAAAATAAAATTATATATATATATATATATATATATATATATATATATTTATATTTATGGAGCTATAAGCCTAATAACCTTCCTCTGTTGCCTTTGTTTGAAGTTCTTTTTTCCCTTTTCCTGAGTCTTTTAATTCCAGTGTAATATGACTGGATGATATTAGGTTACATGTTATTATCTGTCATAGTATGACAAAGCAGTGGTTTGCAGAATCAGGAGAACATAAAATTACATTGGGAAAGTTTTGGTTACTGTATCTGACATTTAGCGCTATTAATCAGAAAGATGTATCCGTTCCAACAAACTTCATAAGCACACATCATAGATGAGATCTGGGAGGAGGAAGTTAAAAGACTAACAGCTTTTTCCCATGAAGAACTTCTGAAAGTGTTAAGAATTTTGCTGCTCTGAACTTCCAAAGGCCGATTGTCTCCCATCTGTGACTGGCAACATTTTAAAGTATTTTGTAGTAGTAAACCACTCACCCTGTTGTCATGGTCTGGGGTGGAGATGACTTTCTGGATAAAGAACGGATATGTGGTGAGTGCATGAATAGCTTATCACTGTGCACTTTCTATAATGTAGCTCCATTTTAGAAATATATCACCCAGGAGCCTCCTTTATGAATATATTTACCTTTTATAACAGAACTGTAAACCATCATACAGTATGGAAAGCTACAGTATTATATTTAATTCTTATTTAGATGCATTTTCTGTTCAGCACATACTTTAAATCTGTACTTCAGATTAAAAAATTATAAATATTTTCATATTAAAGGGATTATCCACCATAAGGTAATTTTAGTACTTACCAGCCACACAGTAATGGACATGCTTAGGAAGGATCTGTGCTTGTCTTGGGACTAAATGGCTCTATTGTGAATCCACCATCACGCTACTTTTTGTGAAATAGCTATTTCCTTTGGTGTTCCTTCCTTCCAACTACAAGCCCCAGAATCCCTTGTTTGTAAGTGTGAGATCACATTCCTCCCTCCCACACATCATTCACCCCACTTATTCCGGCACAACTGAGCTATGCATGCTGTTCATGAAACTACAATTCCCTGCAGCCCTGTGAAGAAGGATCTAAGATCCCCCACCCACCCATTGAAGCATACAGGCTTTTATTTTTTTATTTTTTATAGAAGTATTTATCAATATGTATAGCTTTATGGCCCTAGTGGATTTGAAACTATTTTGCCTCCTATTTTTAGTTAGTAAGTAGTTTAGTTTACATTGGTAAGGTCTGTTTACTATTAACTAAGAGTGACCCAAAGGTTTGCTCAATTGATTGAAACAGATTTAGGAATTTAGGTAGAGTCAATCATTACATGACATTCACTCCACAGGAGAACAGACCAACAGCCACACAGCTTTAAATCAGGTACACGAGTATTATTATAACTGTTCCTAGGGTCTACTTTATACTTTGCTATCCTTTTTTAAATTATTTTAAATATGTATAAAAACTCTTTGTTTGTGAATGATCTTAAAAACGAGCATATAACCCTTCCTGTTTATTGTCTTATGATGGGTAAATAATCAGCATTATATACAAGAAGAGATTTAGTGTCCATTTTATTTAAATGTATCTAGTGTATTTTTTTCTCAGATGAGTGATGTACCATATGTAAGAGTGTTTGTTTGTTCTATTCTTTTCTCAGAGACAATGGATAGTATATGTATATGATAATACTAAACCTGTAAGGAAAGCTGGTCTAATAAAAGCCTAAAATGAGAAAACAAACTAAATTGAACTATACTTACCTTATGTATATGGTGTACCGTTCCTTTACAATTAAACCCACTGGTCCTTATTACCCATATTACTTGTTGACATGACAGTCAATCTTTTTTGCATCTTGTGACATCAAAGAGGTACTCCGGTGGAAAAAAAAAAAATTAAAATCAGCTGGTGCCAGAAAGTTAATCAGATTTGTAAATGACTTCTATTTCAAAATCTTAACCCTTCCAGTACTTGTCAGCTTCTGTATGATTCAGAGGAGGTTCTTTTCTTTTTGAATTTCGTGAATATTCGCGGATATAGCACTATATATTCGTAATTACGAATATTATTATTATTTTTTTTTTCACAGTACACATCACAGTGATCACCCCTCTCTACTTCCAGCTTGTGTGGTGTAAAGAAGGCTCTAATGCTACTGTGTGAGACTGCGTGCAAATTTTCGCATATGCAAATTTTTGTATATTCAAATTTTCGCATACGCGATTTTTCACATATGCGAAAATAAAACGCGAATATTATGAATATGCGAATTTAGCGAATATATGACAAAATATTCGTCCATATATTCGCGAAATATCGCAAATTCGAATATGGGCTATGCCACTCAACACTAGTGTCAAGGCGGTGGAGCTGTGTCTTCTCGTTTACTCTCACCTCCCGGCCTCTTCTTGACTGGTCTGCCGATCCCTGCTTGTTAATCTAGGAGAGACTGGCAGGTAAGGTTGAGGGAAATAGCAGGACAGGCTCTGGCACATGAGCAGCTTGCCTCCACCTCCATTACATTTGGCTGAGAAATAAAAAGGCTATTATATATGTTTGATAACCACCATCAGCTCCAGGAAAGGTAGAGTTAGCTTGTTAACCCTAATAGCTATACAACAGTGTCTGTGCTCCTAGCAGTAAACAGAGCTGGCATATTCCCTTTAAGATTTGTGATTGTTGTCCATAAATTAGAGCACTTTTGTTTATATGCAGAGGCAGCAAACCCAATATGTACTCAATATTGTTTAGAGGTGGATTCAAATGTGTACAGTTCAGGAAATCCTTTTTATTTTTATTTTTTTGGGATAAACACATACCTGTAAGGCTGGGTTCACATATGTCCAGTGTATGGCATAGGTAAACTCTAAATCTTGATGCTAGTGATGCCACAACTGATGACAATCAGTTATCCTTAGTTGTCTAGCAAGCTGCGTTCCCCTGTCCATTGCCATCTAGTGTGTCCAACCATCCAGTGTCCAAACTGAGAGGCCAGATGATTGTGAACTGTCCCATAAAACTAATGGGATCAGTTCTAGCATCAGTTTCCCTCCTATGCACGCTGCAAGGAAACCCTGCCGGACAACTGATGATGCAGCACATATCTAGGATTACCTAGGATCTTAAAAAAGATTAAATGATGCAATGTTTTTGCTGTGAAAAGTAGGTTAGACCTGCAATAACCCACTCCAGAACTCACTTTCATGGAAATGCACTGAGAAGCTTCAAACAGCATTGCAAAGTGAGAAGCATAAAGCTCTAAAGCTCTCAGATAACAGCTAAACTATTCCACCAGGGCCTTTTTGGGAAGGGAACGGATTACATTAGTATTCTCATTTATCCATATTACATATCAGATTGAAGAGATTTATTATCTGATCACTTTCCAGACACTGGGGTTATCGAGTAGCAGTGATCATAGATACAATTATATGTTTCTACTTTCCATTCATAATTTGTTCCTAGTTAAACATTTGCTTAGGTTTTTCCATTACGGCAGGACTTTCCCACAGTGCTTTGGCACATAAAGTCATTGATCTTGCATCTCCCCTTCAATTTGTGGTCTGTTATAAAGTGTTGGTGTAGGTCAAGGCCATTGTGGTGAACAGAAGCTTAGTGGCTGGAGATTACGCTTTTGTTTGGCTCGGCTCTTACAAGTTAGATACTGTTATGCTCACGGCAGAGATAGCTTACTTGCTCACATTTGATTAATGGCACAAATGACATAATTTATTTCGTTGCTATTTGAAATATATTTCCTAATACGTATGTGTCTTAGGTTAGCATTGCACTTAAACTGCTGAGACATTGGTATTTAAAATTGCAGTTTGCTAATAGAGACAAGTGACATAATGCCTTAAATTATTTGCTTTGTGTTTCCATATTTTTAAGTTTGTTTTAACCCCTTAAGGACACATGACGTACTGGAACGTCATGTGTCCACTCCCGATCTATAACGCGGGGCCACGGCGTGGCCCCGCGTCATAGCGGGTCGGGCCCGGCCTCTAACAACGGCCGGGACCCGTGGCTAATAGCGCGCGGCATTGATCGCTGTGCCGCGCGCTATTAACCCTTTAGACGCGGCGTTCAAAGTTGAACGCCGCGTCTAAAGTGAAACCGAAAGCATCCCGGCTAGCTCAGTGGGCTGTTCGGGATAGCCGCGGTGAAATCGCGGCATCCCGAACAGCTGACAGGACAGCGGGAGGGCCCCTTCCTGCCTCCTCGCTGTCCGATCGCCGAATGACTGCTCAGTGCCTGAGATCCAGGCATGAGCAGTCATCCGGCAGAATCGTTGATCACTGGTTTCTTATGAGAAACCAGTGATCAACATAGAAGATCAGTGTGTGCAGTGTTATAGGTCCCTATGGGACCTATAACACTGCAAAAAAAAAGTGAAAAAAAAAAGTGAATAAAGATCATTTAACTCCTCCCCTATTAAAAGTTTGAATCACCCCCCTTTTCCAATAAAAAAAAAAACACAGTGTAAATAAAAATAAAAATAAACATATGTGGTATCACCGCGTGCGGAAATGTCCGAATTATAAAAATATATCATTAATTAAACCGCTCGGTCAATGGCGTGCGCGCAAAAAAATTCCAAAGTCCAAAATAGTGCATTTTTGGTCACTTTTTATATCATTTAAAAATGAATAAAAAGTGATCAATAAGTCCTATCAATGCAAAAATGGTACCGTTAAAAACTTCAGATCACGGCGCAAAAAATGAGCCCTCATACCACCCCATACACGGAAAAATAAAAAAGTTATAGGGGTCAGAAGATGACAATTTTAAACGTATTAATTTTCCTGCATGTAGTTATGATTTTTTCCAGAAGTCCGACAAAATCAAACCTATATAAGTAGGGTATCATTTTAATCGTATGGACCTACAGAATACATATCAGGTGTCATTTTTACCGAAAAATGTACTACGTAGAAACGGAAGCCCCCAAAAGTTACAAAACAGCGTTTTTTTTTTCAATTTTGTCGCACAATGATTTTTTTTCCCGCTTCACCATAGATTTTTGGGCAAAATGACTGACGTCATTACAAAGTAGAATTGGTGGCGCAAAAAATAAGCCATCATATGGATTTTTAGGTGTAAATTTGAAAGAGTTATGATTTTTTAAAGGCAAGGAGCAAAAAACGAAAATGCAAAAACGGAAAAACCTCCGGTCCTTAAGGGGTTAATCTACTGGCCTACACAGCATTTTAAAAGTCATAATATCTGATGCCTACAAAGCATGTGTAAAAATTTCTATTTAACTGCCTGTTAGTGATGAGCGGCAGGGGCTATATTTGAATTCACGATATTTTGCGGATATATTGAAGATTATTAGTCCTATGTTCGTAAAATTCGCATATTCATTACATTCAATTCGCATGGAGAATTCGCAGAAAAATTTGCATGTGAAAAAAAAATAAAAAAAATATTGATCATTGCGAATATATAGCACTATGTTTTAAATATTCGCGATAAAAATTTGCATTACGAATATTCATGCTCAACACTACTGCCTGTTAGTGCAGGTAACATAGATCAAAATGCTCTTCGTAGATACAGACTTCCTCGTAGGTACAGCCATTCCCAAAAATGTATATTTAAAGGGAGCCAGTAAAAAGCATCATCTGTGCTAACCGGCTGGTACTGCCTGTTATTGCAGGTAACACTGATCAAAATGATCTTTACCTTATCCTTGTAGGTACAGCCATTCCCAAGATATCCTTACAAATGCCAATATGTAATTGAAGGTCTTGGTACACTTAGGGCGTTCCTTGCCCCGTGGTGTGGTGATTCTTCTTCCTGGTTGGTATTGTGCCTCAAGCTCCCTATGTGTTAAGTGCAAAGATCCCACATCTACACATTGATAGTTCAGGCCAGCCCTGCTGGCATCTTAGCACATGCAGAAAAGAAAAAGCATAAATATTTATTAGGGGGTGGAAGGCACAACACCAGCCAGGAAGAAGAATCAGTGCACCTTGGGGCTAATGACCTTTATATTCAAATTAATTAGGATATCTCCGGAATGGCTGCACCTATGTGGATAAGGACCAATTTGATCAGCATCACCGGCACTAACAGGCAGTACCAGAAGGTTAGTGTGAGTGATGCTGCTGACAGATTCTCTTTAAAGGGGTACTCCGGTACCAAGACATCTTATCCCCTATCCAAAGGAGGCCCGTGATCAGGCATCTTATCCCCTATCCTTTGGATATGGGATAAGATGTCTTAGTGATGGAGTACCCCTTTAATCTACACCTCAAGTTATTATATCTAATAAATATAAACATTGTGTTGTTTTGTAGAAGTCATTCAGGTTTAAGAAGTTTGGTCTTCAGTTTTTCCTCCTTTCCTAAACATTCCCACAATGCTTTATAACTAGTCAGTTTATAATAAAGTCCATCTTCCATAATTTTCAGTATCATAAATCATGTAGTTCTAACACTACACTTGCTCTATGTAACATAGTTTGGTTAGGAAAGTGCAGATATGGTTGGTTGGTCATTTGATCATTAGAATATTAAGGGTCTATTCACACGGCGAAATTCCACCTCAAATTAAAGCCCATAGACTTCTATGGGATTCCACAATCCCATTCACACTTCTGAATTTCTGCTAGCGGAATTCTGCAAGCGTGAATGGGAGTGTGGAATCCCATAGAAGTCTATGGGCTTTAATTTGAGGGGGAATTCCGCAAGCGGAAATTCTGCCATATAAATAGACCCTAAGGCTAGGTTCATACGGAATCTCCAGGCAGAAAATTTCCACCCGGAGATTCCGAGTGCGGCCAGCGCTGACTGAATCAGTTGGCGCTAGGCCCGTGCGGACACTGCAGTCTCCAATAGCCTGCAATGTGTTCCGTGAATGGATTTTCCAAATTCTGCTTCACGAATTCTGTAGTGTGAACCAAGCCTAACTGGAAGGCCCTTATGACTTAAAGGGGTACTCTCCCCCCCCCCTGTCTGATAGCGGGGGGTCCCGCAGCTGGGGACCCCCGCAATCTCTCCTGCAGCACCCACTTGTCATTAGCTGGCTCACGATACAGGGGCTGGAGTATCGTAACATTACTGATCCGCCTCCTCTTGATGTTACGCACCACCCCTCAATACAAGTCTATGGGAGGGGGCGTGGCGGCAAGTGGGTGCTCCAGGAGAGTTTGTGGGGGTTCCCAGCGGTGGGACCCCGCAATCACACATCTTATAAGATGTCTAGGGGCGGAGTGCCCCTTCAATGTATCAGTGTGCTGTCTGAGCCACACATGTTTTATGGACCACTGAGCCTTAGTAGTCTAATCTCCAGGGACTGTTTTATGTTTTTTTTACAAAATCACAATTTTGCCATTATATACATTTGGAAATGGATCAACAGGGCATGGATGGAACATTTGTCCATTTGAAGACACGTGGGCCAGATTCAGTCCTCTAAACCTTCAAGTGTAAACTCTTATTAATCTCTGGTAATTTTTTTTTCTTAATAACTAAGATACACTGACATAATTGTAAGAATAACATTGTTTGGGTTTTGTGATTGAAACGGTGATGTCAGAAGCTGTGGTACAGTTGACAGTTTACAAAGGAGACACCAGGCTTTTTTGGGTATCTGTGTGATAGAAAATATAGTTTGCATTGTTTAATAAAACTAGTCGAGCTGGTTTACTGTGACTAAATATGTGATCTCTTGATCTTATGTCATTAATAACATTAAATATTATTTCTGGACATGTTTAAAACAAGCAAATCTTCAATGGGAAAAGTGATTATAGTGCACCCTTTCTTACTCGTGGTAGGTTTAGTTTTCACATTAGAACTAAATTGGTTTGTGTTGTGCCCCACACAGTAACCTTTTTGTCCCTATGAAGAAAAGCATTTATTGCAGAACTGTCAGTACTCTGAAACACTTGGCATCCGTGCTCTGCTCAGTCTCTCTAACTTGGGCAATAACATCATCTTTGTGTGTACTCTAGACTTCCAGGACCTTCCAGGGTGCCAGCTGCAGGCAGCAGTACCAAGGTTCAGGGAACAGCTAATCTAAATCGAAGAAGTCAGAGCTTTAACAGCATTGACAAAAACAAACCACCTCAATATGCAAACGGGAATGAAAAAGGTAAGTGTCCTTGACAGGTGACAGAAATGACTGATTGATCATAGATGAATGAGGAAGCCACAAGGAGATTGGCTGTAGATATTTTTGTTTGTGTTGTTTCATATACTATAACATCTATCATACTTCATAGATATATCTACAACTTCCGAACAGATAGATAGGTATTCTTTTTCATACATAATAACTTTAAAATTAACCCTAAATATTTCCTGTATAGTGAATTTGATTTCGTCATTAGCTTTCAGATTATAGATATACATACTGTGTTGTTCAGATTTCCCATTGTATAGTCGCTGTCTATTAGTTGCTCTACAATATCTAATTTTTAACAAAAAATATATATACTATTAAACATTGATTTGCTATTCTCCGTTTTACAGATTCTAAGCACATATTGTACATTAATACAATCTTAATGTGAACAGTGAATATTAGTGTTAGTGAATAGCCAGATATATTTTATTACAATATTAAGAATATGAAGCAAACTGTGCATTTTGCTTTCCTTTATGCATATCCCTGCATTCCTGTAAAGAATATCCCATACTACGCCAATTGCAATAAGCATCTCGTTGGCCACCAGATGGGGACAGTGTCTAGGAAATGTATTTCTGGGTTTAGCTTCAGCATTTATTCTCTATTTTCCTCTACATTCTCTACTTTTGCTTTCTTGGGAATTGAAGCTGATATTTACTATAATTAATTTTACAGAATTATTTACATCATGACCTACAAGTGCTACATAGAAATGATTGTACCCTTATGAATAAAATGACTGCATAGTTTTTAGTCTCTATGGATTCTCATATAAATAGTACAGTGATGTGTTAAAGAAATTGCATTTAAGATGTGTTATTTTTGTTTCAAAGAGTATGGATTAAAGCATCACCAATCCATACTGGTGCCCTATTATTGACCAGTAGCAGGCAGAACCCATGCTGATATTGCAGGCATTGCTCTACGTTAGTACAGAGGAGACTTCAGAACATGTTGTGTCTAAGGCAATTGCTTCTGCATTTATTTTCTGACTTATTCAGCATTTGTGGTTTAGATTTCTTTTAGGTAAATTGATGTAATTGATCTTAATGAAACATACTTTACCTGTGTACTCTGCAAAACATCAAAAACATCAAGCCAGAGTTGTAGAAGATCAACAGGCTTGGCTTTACAGCTGAATAAACCCTGGATATGTAATACTGGTCTGAAAGTATCAAATTATTATCTTACAAAATACATAAATATATAAAAAATAAATAAACTCTAAAAAGGGAAGAGAGAGGGAGGAAAAAGAGAGAGAAAGACAATATTCACATTTTGGCTTTCCGTACTGTTTAGGTATGCACTACCTATGTTTCTAATATAATAAAGCTATGAATACTTTGATCTATGGAGCCTTCCAGAGGTGGCTCTACCATTAGGTGAGCTAGGCAGCCGCCTAAGGCGGCTGCCTAGCTCACCTAATGGTAGAGCCACCTCTGGTAGGCTCCATAGATCAAAGTATTCATAGCTTTATTATATTGGAAACATAGGTTGCATTAGCAATTTGCCCCCCTAAGAAAGTAAAATGAGTGCCGATGCATGCAATTTATGCATGGCCACTTGTACAGGAACAGGAATCTCTGCTCCTCTCTGCTCCTCTACTCTGCAGCTCTTACCGTGCAGGACATCATATCATTGCACCAGAAGTCCTGTGCTGGAAAAGAATCCAGCCCAGGAGGAGGCCAGGCTGAGGCTTCGGAGCTGAGGCTGAGCGCAGACACCGGACAGCAGGCGAGGGGACAATAACAGTGGGGGAACAGACATAAGGAAAAGTAGGAACAGGGGGAATTTTAGAGTGAGTACTCCTGTTATACTTCCTGGCACCAGGGTGACACCTCAGTCTTCTGTCATTAGTACAGGATATTTATGAAGATTTGAAAGATTCTGAGGTTTTCTCTTTTTTTTTTTTTTTTTTTTGCCGAAGACTCAAAAGTCCACTAGAGAGTTTTTTTTATTGAGTGCAAAAAAGGTTTAAAAACAATGCGGGACTGTAAATTTGGAGATGCTATAGTGACCCGCTCTGTGACTTGGGATTTTACACAATACTGTCCCTTGGCCAGGGTTCTGCCAACCAACACTAGGTCATAACATCTTGTCAGTGAGGGCCTCATGTTCAAGATTCGCCTAGGGCCTCACAAAGTCTAGAGCAGTCTTTGGAGCCTTCCTTCATACCTGTAGTTTCATAGAAATGTCAAAACTAGACTACTCTCTACACAATACAGACCACTACCTATAATATATAGAGTCATCCTATAAGCAGAATGAGTCTGATTCAGTATAACCCTAAATTCCAGTTGCCAATAAGTGAACCAAAGGTGATTCTAATTAATATAGTCATCAAAATAAAATAAATAGTGCTAATGCTCACAATGTCACAGTACAATACAGTCCTACAGACAAAACATTAATCCAAAAAACAAACATATGCCATTACAAACGTAGACCACAGTGCTGCACCATATAAACATGGGCTAGGCAAAGTAAGCTTATTTTTTTAATTCCCACATAAAAGGACTACCGTTACTGAGGTGTAAAGAGTCATTTGCCTTTATTACATAAATCTGAAATGTCATAAATATCATTTTTAGAGCCTGCCAATGTTGAAATTGAATGCACCCTATAATTTATTTACCGTAGTTGAATTAATATTTGAAAATAATATTTATTGAATATGTAAAAAGGGCACCTGATAGGAACCTAAAGGTTTAACATGGCTGTATTGCTGTCAATATGTATGTAAAGTGAACACTGTAAAAACAACCACTGTGCTCCAACAGGGATATGAGTAACACTGAGCACTAGATGTATGATATAAATAGGCACATATAAAGTGACAGTTCTGTAGGAAAGAGCTTCTTGTGCTCATTGTTAAAGTGTACATCTAATCAACAAAATGTTTTATATAATGTAGATAATACCATTATGAGTACAAATGGTTAAAAAATGTGTACATTTTTGGGTGAGAAAAAATGCTGTCCCTGCAGCTATTGCCTGTGTGTCTCTTAGGCGACCTCATTCTTCCGGGTTGTCAATCATCCTGCTGTGTGAGCCGGGAGCATGTCACAGAGGCCTGCTTGTCCACACAAACTTCCTTTATTTTGTCTCAGCACAAGGCACACAGGTAATAGCTTCAGGGACAAGAAAGCATTTTTTCACCCAAAAATATACACATTTATTTTTTATTTTTTTTAACTTGTTATGGTGCCACCTGGATTTCTGTTGGTTCCCTTTTAGAATTTCCACCTAATGTGTTAAATGCTGATGAAAAAAAACTGCATCCAGTGCACTAATTCCTATTTGCTGACCTGCATAATATCAGAAATCACTCACTTGTCCACTGTAGCTGGACATTCTAACAGAGAATTATGAGAACAGGGGATACCAAAACAAGTATACTGTATAAGAAAAAATATTGAAACACAGGAGCATTTTTTATTGTTCCAATTTAAAAAAATAAGCTTGATCTATTCTAACAGACTAAATCAATATGTATTTGGGGAACAATCTCTTAATTTGTTTTACCAAATTTTTTCATAATGGGTATGGTGGTGGTGTGGCTTTACTAATGTAAGGTTTATAAGGCACTAAAGCATACCTATTGTTTGAAAAATAAATACCTGCATGTTTTTGTTAGATTAACCCTAAGGCTGCTGAAAAGGGGATTTAAGTGCTAGCTTGCTGTTATTTAGCCCCTGAGAGGTCTCTTGAAGGTGCACAGCAATTTCTCATTCTTGTTTTCTTTAGGATGGGGCAAGAGCTTGGCTGTTTGCCAGACACATAGTTACTTCCCTCACTTCCCCCCTTACTTTTCTGGCCAATCACAGCCCAACATATTACATTCTTATCTCTGCTATGCCATGGCAAAGTGCTGCACTGAGCAGACTTTACTGTGCTGGGCCAGATAGCACTATATTTGGCATGTGAAGTGAGAAGGATTTACTGATGCAATGGTTCTTGGCAAGTTGCTATGTGAGCCGACATGAAAGAAACAGCAGGACAGAAAAGAATGGGTTACCCTTAGCATTGGACAGGCTGGAACTGTGCAGGCGGATGATTTATACAGTCTACTAATTTAGATGGCATGAGAAGGAAATGTTACTAATGCGCTGGCTTAGCAAGGTGCTATGAGCAGAAAGGAAATAAATAGCATCAAAGCAAGGAATGGATTACACTAAGCACTGCTGCTTCTGAGATGAGAGGGAAACCTTAATTTTCCTTGCATGGACAATGCAGATTCTCTGGACACTTACAGATGCAGATACACAGTCTTACACACTTGTTCCTTAGCATGGTTCTAACTTCTGATTATGCTGATTTCCAGTTTTCTGAGTATCCACTTCGGCTCCTGACCCTTGCTGTGTGCGTGACCAAGTCCCTCGATTTTGCTTTTTTTGTTATTATAGTATTTTATTGTTTAGTGCTTTTCACGCCAGCCACAGACCATATCACACCACTTGGCGCTTTGTCAGGCCGCACACAAAGTGCCAAGTGGCATGATACGGTCTGTGAAATTATGTTCAAATATGCTAGGAAACATATAGAAAGGAAAGTTGTTTGAAATGACAGTTACTAGTTAAGCTTCCTATGCCTATAGGCTTCTGAGATGTTTAAAGGGAATCTGTTATCAGTATCACCCACACTAACCTGTTGTACTGCCTTGTAGTGCGGGTTTAACCGATGACAATGATACTTACCGGTCCTCACTCCGTGCCTCTTTCTGCCACAATCCCGGTTCTTCGGTACATATAACTGTTATCAGTGTAACCATTGTCATCAGTGTTACCCACACTTCAAGCCTGTACAACAGGTTAGTACGAGTGAAACCGATGACAGATTCCCTTTAATTCAACAGATTACTTTTTCTCTGCTGTAATAAAGTTACTATCTGTGATGCACATTCAATAAAAGTAATACAAAAGCTTTAGCTTCAATAAAAATGTCATCTGCATAGAGCCAGTTCACTGAGAAAAGCAAAGGCCTGAAATGCAAAAATGGAAATTTTAAACCTAATCTCAAAGAAAATGATAGCCAAATCCCAACTATTCATTATGTTCAAATAGACAAATAGGGTACAGTGACATAGTTTTTTTTTAAGTGTATGAAAAAATAATTATGATAAATAGAATGAGAAAGACTTAGATATCTACATATATATTACATTTTATATTAATATATTCTTAGGGAAAGAATCAACAAAACTGTATAAATTACAGGAATACATCATAATAAATTCTACATATAAAAATGTTAAAAAAAACTTCTTCCAGTTCGTAGTTCAATGCACCTCTTATACTCTGTTTTTCTTTTACAGAATCACCAAAAGGCCCTCAACAGTCTGCAGGCATGAATGGAAATGTGCAATATCCCACTAGCTCTGGTCAGCAAGTGGTTTCTGCTATACCCTCTCCAAATGCCAGTAAGCCTTGGCGCAGTAAATCCATGAATGTTAAACATAGTGCCACTACTACCATGCTGACTGTAAAGCAGCCGAGCCCTGCAACCTCGCCTACACCCTCCCCTGATAGACTAAAGCCCCCATTGTCTGAAGGAATTAAAACTGCTTCTTCTGGGCAAAAATCAATGCTTGAAAAATTTAAGTTAGTTAATACTAGAGGTGGCATGAGATCGAATGAGGTCATCATAGAGGATGACTCCTTATCAGAATGTGGAGAAAATGAAGTCAGTTCTGCCTTGAATAGCCCTAAAGTGTCACCCAAATTGGCCCTTTCAAAGGCTGGAAGCAAAAATCTCAGCAATAAAAAGGGGTTGCCTCAGCCAAAGGATAAGGAAGAGAAGAGCAAAGATAAAAATAAATCTAACGTAGAGAAAACTGGAAAGGAAGAAAAGGAACAGACATCAGAAGGGTCAAAAAAGAGCTCTAAGATTGCAAGCTTGATCCCCAAAGGAAACAAACCAGCTCCAGTCAAAAAGGAGAGCTTGATTCCTCAGTCTAGTGGCATCCCTAAACCTGGGTCAAAAACGCCAGCAACAAAACAAACCACACCTCCAGGTACTGTCGCCACAAAAGAGCCTGAAAAAACTAGGACTACCAAAGGCAGTCAGACCATGTCAATACATAAATCTTCAACCAGTGAAAAAGTAGCTACGCCCACTGAAGGGAAGGTCTCTGGTTCTTCCAATACCCACCTAGTGACAACTGGCTCATCTGGTGCTTGTGTCCAGTTCACAGGAAATGGGGCTGTGCAACTTCCTCAGCAACAGTACTCACACCCTAATACTGCAACTGTGGCACCATTCATTTACAGGTAACATAGATTCTACAAATGAGAATGTGAAAATCTAATTTTTTAAATATTATCAAATGTATTCAAAATAAAAAGCTAAAATTTTGCACAGACATAAGTATTCAGACCATTTGCTATGACCCTTGAATTTAGCTCTGGAGGCCTCCTATTCCTCTTGAATAGAAAATCCCCAAATCCAGGTGTTTAGACCTTGTGGCCTCATACCCAAGAAGACCGAAGGCTGTAATCGCCTCCAGAGGTACGTCAACTAAGTACTTACTGAGTCCTAAATCCTTATATCCATGCAATATTTTAGTTTTTCCTTTTAAAGATGTAATAGAATGCTTTAAAATGCACTTTAATGCTGGCTTGTTGTAGGTTTTGCAAAGTTGTAGCACTGGAATACTCTTAGGGGGATAGTTGTGTGTGTGTGTGTGTGTGTTTTTGCTTGGTTAAAGAGACAGAAATAAAAAACACTATTTCTGCTCTAGCTGCAGATGTTGTGCGTTTTTTATGTTAATGTTAGTGCTCACAAACAGGAAGTGCAATTTGAGAAAGTGGCATGTTTGTGGGTGAAGGGTTTGTTTGCGTACCAGCTTGTTAGATTTATGGTGGTTACATTGGCAAATCAGCGTAAACTGTGAAACTCTTGTTGAAATCTCCGCGAGTTAGCTGAGGTTTCTGAGATTTCTGAGATTTCGGCATAGGCACACTACCTCTACATAAATCTATCAAGTCTGTGCGCTGGTGGGGGGGCCTGTGTGCTGGGGAGTCTTCATAACTACCCGCCTTAGTCTCATAGAATATTCTGCATGTGAAGATCACTAAAACATAATGGATTAGTAAAACATATTGTGTTTAATACTGTAAATATAGAGACTATGGAACTACTAATTCTAAAATGCAGATACATGTTACTAATCTTAACCCAGTCAGTCCAAGAACTAAGGATTCCAAGTACCTACAGTCTAGTTTGCTCCTTCTTATGCACTGGGGCCTTAATGTCCTTTATTTTCCTTTCATGTAATTGCAGTTCTTCTTAATCCTAAACTGAGCACATACCAGGGTGACTATCCTGAAACAGTGACTTTAGATACTGAACTAGAACGTATCCCTAGTCCTGTTCCTAATAATAAGTCCTATAGCCCATCCTCCAACACATTTCATGTCTTCTCCATGTTGCTGAGTGGGGGACCTCCTGGTAAAATGGTGGGGGACCTCCTGGTAAAATGCTTTGAAGCAGTCAGGGACATGGGTCAGGGACATGTTGTTAGAAGCAAGACTAGGGATAGGTTCATGTTCAGTATCTAGGGTCCCTCTTTTCAGCACAGATACCATGATATATAGCAAGGTTGTGTGTGAGCAGAACAATACCTTGATGAAATAATATTTAGAGAAGTTATGGTGCTACTGTTTTATCCACAGGACTGAACAGACGTCTGGAGCTCTTAGTTCCAGGAATCACTCTGGCTTATGACAAGTGACCTGTATCTGTATTAGACACTCCGAATTACTCTTGTTGATCTACTGTACAAGCTATATTATTTACTACTTATTAAAGGTTAACTTTTAGAACCATACCTCCTTATATTACCTGTCAACCAGATAATGGCAAACTAACAGATGTGTATGCAGAATTTAAGATGCTGTCGAGCGTATATCAGCTCTATATGTGATATACAGTAAAGGTTAATACTGTACTGTGTGGAGCTGACAGGAGCAAAAATACAATTCCAAACAGTAATGGCATAGTCCAAGGTTCACATGTATTGCTAAAATATCTCTATACACAGTATAACCTTTATAAAATGCCAAACATTACTATTTATGGTATGCACAATATAGCTTTCCAGGAAGGATCACCAAGAAATATAAAATGTAGAGTAACAAAACAAAACACATTAAATGTGAGTAAATATTAAAATTGTGACACATCAATATCCAGTTTTTTTTTCTAAATGGCATATACAGATTATCATACAGTTTATAATAATGATAAACTAGGTAACCCCATGCTTTTTACTATAAGTGTGCCTAGCTGTGACACTGTTTAGCACTAGCCTAAGAAGGTCCTTTAGTAGCAATTTCTTCAGAATATATATGAAATCCAGATATTTTCTACTATCTAGTAAATATATATATATATATATATATATATATATATATATATATATATTATGACAATTTACGGTTAATAAAGTAACATTAATATAGGCACAATGGGGGACATTTATTAAAGCATTTATTGGTTTTTTTTGCTTAAAATTATCGCAAAAAAGTCGCACTTGCGACAACTCTCTTTTTTTCTGTGACTTTTTGCATGTTCAGTGTCCTAAGCAAAAAAAAATAAAAATCTTGCTTACCAAAGCAAAAAGTGATTTTTGACTTGCAGCGGTCAGAGATTTATCAAGTGCCAAAGTCGCAAAAAAGTCGCATTACATGAAAAAACCTACTAAATTTACTCCAGCTCAGACATGGAGCAGAAAAAGCCATTACCAAAGCAAAAAAAGAAAAAGTGCTTACACGAAAGAAATTTATCAACAGGCTGAAAGCAGTTGGTAAATAAGTCGCAGATAAGCAAAAAAAATTGTAAGAAAAAAATAACTAAAAAAAGGAATACATAAGCAAACATTGATAAATGTCCCACAATGGGGGAGATTTAGCAAAACCTGTGCAGAGGAAGAGTGGTGCAGTTGCCCATAGCAACCAATCAGATTGCTTCTTTCATTTTCCCCAGGCCTCTAAAGAGGCCTGTGGAAAATGAAAGAAGCAATCTGATTGGTTGCTATGGGCAACTACACCACTCTTCCTCTGCACAGGTTTTGATAAATCTCCCCAAATATGATTATATTTTAGTATCCATATTATGTCCACACCATATGGACCAGCTGCTGTTCTGTTGACTTGTTCTTAGATCTCTACAGGGCGCTATGGTGATTAAATTTAGCTTCAACAGAGTAGGATGAGGGGGAGGAGGGGGACTTTGGACTCTTAAAATACATTTGTTACGGTTGTGTGAATGTTTTCCTAGTGTGTTTAAACATACACAAAATCGGTTCATAATGTAATTCTTGTTATTGCTCGTGACCCAAATACAGCGGAGTTTAAGTCAAAATGCACAAGTTAAGAATGTTATAGAGTGTCATTAAATCTAAGCCTACCAAGAGTGGATGGCCGGCTTCATAGGGGCTCTAATCTGCAGAGTCGGCTTGCCATTCCATGAAGTTTTATATTAAGAGGGCTACTTAATGGTTGAGTCCTTGTGAGCTTCCTCTGAGAGGCAGTGTTCTTTGATGGTACATAGTTGTCTGCATGAGCTGATTATAAACATCATAAGAGACCTAACATTCAAGTAATCATTTTCAAGTGGGTTGGTGCATTTGTGAGATAACAGTATAATCTCCAGAGTGCTATATCTCTGCTAGCAACACCACTTTCCTTTTGCATTATTTATGAAAACATTGTCGCTATTAGAGCTCCTTTTTAATGTTAAGCGGCCACCAGCCGATGGATATACTGCATGAACGCTACCGTTAATTATCATGAATATTGATTCTTAAGATTTGCAAAAAATGATATTAGAGATAAAGATGAGTAATCTTCTTCATTGCAGAACACACTCAGATGAGACCAGTACCTTACTACCTGCTGATTCATGCACAAGCCCAACTAAAAGTGAGTCATTATATAGTAAGACAGCCAAACAGTGCCTGGAGGAAATTTCTGGTAAGTATTTCAGCCAATAACTAAGCACACAAATAAGTCACAATAACAGGGTTTTTGGAAAACTTCCACTGCAGCTTTTGATGCAAAGCTAGACATGGTCCCAAAAGAATGGAGAGGTATCAGTCTTTTCTTTATATCTCTCATTCCTTTTGAATCCACTTCTGGCTTTGGTTAAAAAAATAAATAAATAAATAAATAAAAAACTGCCACAATAACAGTAGTATTTTTCCAAAAAGCCACTCAGCAATGATCATTGCTTTGAATGATATGTGTTGTATTGTAGTTGATTATCAAAATTGTCGAATGTTGGTCCCTGGTATCCAACTGGGGTTCACAGGTTCCAAGAAAAGATGATTCAAGGTGGGCTCAGCGGCAATCTGTACAGAACAAATGAATGTCCCGCTCACCAACAGAACCTGCTAAAATAACATCAGCCACATGGCAAAAAGGAAGAAGGATCACATGACCTCAGGCAAACAAACAGCTCTCCCAGCCAATCAGGAGGCAGTATAGGGGTGATGTCAAAGTCACTATAAAAGCCTATGCACATAGCTTCAACAGCCATTGTAGAGGTAAAAAGTTTTAGGTGAGGGACAGGGAACAACACAGATAGGAGCACACATATCTATTAATTGTAGTAAAGCAGCAGTGCGGGAATCTGCACATGTTCTGCAAAATCCATTTTAATTGAAGGTAAGCTGTGCATAGAGGGTTTTATGGTTTAGGGTGCCAATCCTGTTGCTATGCCCCAAAAAGGGAATCATTGTTCAGTAATAAACTATTGCTTCTTCACTCTCACGGCACAGTACCTATTGTTACTCCCAAAAAGGATACCTTTTGGACTACTTGGAAAAAGCCATTGATTATCTGTGTGCATAAAGAACTGCAGGTTTCTGCCTTCAAAATTGAATCATTTTTGGACATGAATTTTAAAAAAGTATATAAAAAAAATCACCTATTGCTGTGTGTTTTTATTCAACCTGTTGGTTACCACCGGGTACCATCCATTTACCCATAGTCATACATGTTGCCGTAACTTTGAAAAAAACATTGCCTTATGAAACAGCTCAAGATACATAGATACACTCCTAGGTGACCTAACAGAGCTATTAGTGAAGTACAGGTTCGGACAGAATTAGTTTGGTCACAAACATAACTTTCAGGAAACCAACAGAATCCAACTTTTAAAACGTTTGCTCTTCTCTACTCTTCAGCTGCTGTATGCGCCACAGGAAGTTCTTTTCTTTTTGAATTTATTTTCGGTCTGACCACAGTGCTCTCTGCTGACACCTCTGTCCGTGTCAGGAACCGTTCTGAGCAGGAGAAAATTCCCATAGCAAACCTATCCTGCTCTGGACAGTTCCTGACATGGACAGAGGTGTCCGCAGAGAGCATTGTTGTCAGACAGAAATGAAATAAAAAAATAAAAGAACTTCCTGTGGAGCATACAGGAGCCGATAAGTACTGGAAGGATTAAGATTTTTAACTCCTTAAAGACGGACCCATTTTTTTTATGTCGACTGCGGCCTGCCACTGTATGACGTGCGTTCAGCAGGTGAGCGCGCATCACACCCAGTGGGTCCCGGTTGCTATCAGCAACCAGGACCCGCGGCTGATACCAGACATCGCCGATCAGGCTGATGTCCAGTAGTAACCCTTTAGACGCTGCAATCAAAGTTGTTTGCAGCATCTAACACTGGAGATCACCGTTGCCGGTTAGCTCAGTGGGCTGTTTGGGACCACCATCACGCCCCCTCCCATAGACATGAATGTAGGGGGCGTGACGTGACGTCCCCAGTCCCGGAAACCCGAGGAGTTTTCGAAACTGGAGATTCAGCACCCGCATAGAATGCGGGTGCTGCAGGGAGATCGCGGGGGGTCTCAGCAGCGGGCCGCCCGCGATCAGACATCTTATCCCCTATCCTTTGGATAGGGGATAAAATGTTTTTGCCCGGAATACCCCTTTAACATAACGCTGGAGCTATCTTTTTGTGCAATGTTGGAGTTTGCTGTCTCAAACTACAAATCCCATAGTTTATTGTTTGTAAATGTGAGGTCATTTTTATTCCTCCCATACATCATTCACCCCACTTATTGAAACACATCTGTACTGCAATTGACCAGTGTATTCTGACCAGGGTGCCTCCAGCTGTTGCAAATTCTTGCAAAATGATCTCCCACACAGCAGTCACTCCACCCATTGAGGCAGGACAGGTTCCTCTGAACACCTGACTACTGATGTAATGTCTTGCACTGCCTTGCAACATGGGAAAACATGACACTTATTTTGTATGCTGTTAAAAATACATTTGAGCACAGCTTTAATTTGAGCACAGCTTAAATACAGAGTGTATACTGCAGACACACTCTTTCAGTGCTAAATAACAGAAACAATGAGAAGTTATATCCTCCTGATCTAGCTACAGTAGAACAATTTTAAACCTATGGCTGAAGCTCAGAAATTTTTAAAGTAATAAATGTCATCTACAGATCAACCCCTTCTAAGGGCTACTCTGGCCCCGCAATCTTTCATGCAGCCCCCCGTTACCATCAGCCTCTGGAGTGAACATCGCTCCAGGTCTGATAAATCACGATATCGGAGCCGGAGTATTGTGATGTCATGGCTCCGCCCCCGTGTGATGTCATGTTCCGCCCTCTCAATGCAAGTTTATGGGAGGGGGGGGGGGGGTGGCGGCTGTCACATTTTTCCCTTAAAAAAATTATCCCTAGTGTTATAATAATCTAACAACAAAGCCATTTAACACCAAGGCAAGCACAGATCCTTCCTAAGCATGTCTAGGTATGTACTAAAATCACTTTATGGTGGATAACCCCTTTAAATGTGTCATTTCAAAATGTTAATTACAAACTATTACATAATCATCATAATAAGATGTTTTCAGCGTAGTACCTCTTTAAATGTGCTTTCAACTCCATGTATCATCACAGACACACACACAGTTTGTGCTGTGCCATATTCCTGCTTCATTCTTCTTAAAGTGAGTATTCACACTCTACCTCACAAGTGCCTGCATTGTGAAGCCCTTTCTATATAAAAGTCTCTAATTTATTGCAATCCTCATACAGGGATATATAAAAAATGAACATTTCATAAAAATCAATCACAAGGCTTTTCACAGCACCAACTTCACTCTGCCCGACCCAGGTTTTGCTTATTATAGCTTTGTGGTGTCCCAGAGCGGGGGTCACCTTTTGCTACCTTGAATACTGTTCAGGTGGATGTTGCCTCAGAGCTCCCCAGCTCAGTTTCAGGTCTTTGTCTTTAAATGTGTTTTTATGTAAGTGTATTTTGCCATGCCTTTATTTGCTTCCTGCATGCACTAAGCCTTATTGTAGTGCAAGAGGTTATCTGTCTGTGCCCAAAATACTTTTCTTCACTTTGTAAAGCTGGTAACATGTCACATGTCCAACTTTTAGCCAATTAAGGGCTAAGGGCTGTCCTGTCTCCTCCCCAGTTCCTAGGGACAAGGGAGAAACCTTAGGCCCATGTTTGACACAGTCTGGCCTTAGCCAGAGAATAAGTAACATCCCAAGCAGCAGCTCTCACACAGTCAGTGGGAATCTGCCTCTAATTACAATATTCCAGGTCTAGACAACAAGCTGCAACCTTTCTGTCATGTCTCACTATAGGAGTAGTACCATCCCCAATGGATACTTTAGGGACAAAAACAAAGCTGACGGGCACTTTAGCAAAGAAAGAGGTTCGGGTATCGTCTGGGCCCGCTTATCCAAAGTGACAGACTAACATCTGGAGTTTCCCTTCGCGATGTCCTCAGGTCAGCGACGTCTCAGAGTAACTCAAGAAAACGTAGGTGAGGGAGGGAGACTTTGCAAAGTTTACCACGGAACTCTCCCCCATGAAGGCTCCTGAATTACACACTTGGATAGCTGCCAGAACAGAATTCAGTCTCAAATCAAGTCACTCTAAAGTCTGGAGTCTCATCCTGCAAGTACAGTGCAGTAAACGCAGAACTGTCACATGACTTTGTGCCCACGTATCACGTATAGAGAACAAATCTACTCAGGAGGACTACAACACAAACAATTCCTAAGTCTATACTCTGCACAGAACTACAACAGTGACATGTTACCAGCTATCTCTTCCTAAAGTATCTGTGTGGGATATTCCCAGTCTGTATCATCATCACTTTTTTCTGCTATATTGGATCTGCAACATCAGCAAAAACAAGCTGTTATCCCTTAATAACATGACTTTCGAGGTATATTTTCCCAGAACTTTGATATGCATAGCTGCTTTATTTAGAGTTGTGGTTAGTGGGAACTGTCAGTTAACTGCAGGGTTGTTACACTTCAGCCTCTGAGCAAAACATTCCTCATCATCAGTCACACATATAACTACAACCCTACTTCTGGCATCACGAACCTGACAACCTGCCAGCCAAGTATCCATACTAAGTGTCTAACTCTCACTCCCGCCTACCACTGCTTCTTCTTAACAAGGGGTACACGTAACGCTAGGGGTACGCCAAGGGTTATTTGGGGTTACAGAAATTTGCTGACAAATGCTGGCCATGCATTGGCCAGTATTTGTCAGCACAGGGCATGAATTGGACACCACAGTTTATGTGAGCTACAGTGGCTGCTGGGCCTGACTTACGCGGAGGTGCCAGCACAGCGCAGAAGAACGTCACCCGTCAGTTTGGCCCTCCAACTCCCACCAAACAGGATAGACACAGGCCTGGTAAGCATGTTAAACTAAGTGTAACACCGCAGTATGGGAGGGTGTTATTGTATGTATCTCCTATATTGGCCCAGGGGGATCGGAGGGGGAAATAATGGCACAAGGGGATTAAGATGGATGAGGTGATAATGGCAAAAGGGAATTAAGATGGAGGGGGGGGGGGGATAATGGAAAAAGGGGATTAAAGGGCAAAAACTTTTTTTTATATATCAACTGGCTCCAGAAAGTTAAACAGATTTGTAAATTACTTCTATTAAAAAATCTTAATCCTTCCAATAGTTATTAGCTTCTGAAGTTTTCTGTCTAACTGCTCAATGATGATGTCGCGTCCCGGGAGCTGTGCATGATGGGAAAATATCCCTTGCGTGATGGGAAAATATCCCCATAGGAGCTGGACAGCTCCCAGGACGCGAGTCATCAGAAAGCAGTTAGACAGAAAACAGCAACTCAACTTCAGACGCTAGTAACTATTGGAAGGATTAAGATTTTTTAATAGAAGTAATTTACAAATCTATTTAACTTTCCGGAGCCAGTTGACATATAAAAAAAAGTTTTTTCCTGGAATACCCCTTTAAGATGGAGGGATAATGGCACAAAGGGATTAATATGGGGGGAGGGGGTAATCATTCCCCCCCCCCCCCCCTCCATCTTAATCCCCTTGTGCCATTATTCTCCCCTCCCTCTGATTCCCTTTTGCCATTATCTGATTATGGCAAAAGGGGATCAGAGGGAGGGGGTATAATGGCACAAGGGGATTAAGTATCGCATTAGTATCGCATTAGAAAGGTAAGCACATGCCACTATGAAAATGAAGTACTTTTATGACTTATTTTGTCTGCGGATACCCCTTTGCGCGTAAGTTCCACGCGAGGGGTACCTGAAGACATACTTTCACCCTTTGGTGGTACAATCGCGAAAAAGATTGAAAAACACTGTTCTAAGGGAATGTCCTCTAAGTGTAAGGCAGACCTAGTTGTTCCACAAAGGTATTTTTGACTACACTGGAGGCTTAACATGCTTATTTTTTATAAAAATTCAAGTCAAACGTGTAATTTCCAATTTTGAACACAATAAAAGAAAATACGGTAATTGTGTCCTACGATTTCAATATATAATATAAAGTGAAAAACAAACAAACAAAAAAACTTATGTAGTAAAACTGGTAAAAAGCATAAAAGATGGTGTGTTGAATATAGGAATTAGCAGCTATCAGTCAGATAACTATCTAAGGCTGCATTCACACTACATTTATTAAGACCGCAGCATACCCCGGTTTTCAGTCCGGCCAGAAAACCAGATACGCGGGGGGGAATGAGCCGACCGGAGTCACTATCTGACTCCAATCGGCTCATTCAAAGGAATGAGATGGGGGCCAGGTCCGTCTGGGATTCCCATCCCCCAGCTGGAACTGGTCCCCGTATGGATGAAACATAGTGTGATTGCAGCCTTAGGAGAATAAGGCCACAGTCTGTTTTTTGGTACAGATGACTGCTCCACTTTAAATATGAGCCCTAATATGAGAAATAGCATTAGACTATCATAAAGTCTAACAGGGGACACCCTTTTTGCAATTTACTATAACTAATTTCCCTTGCATATGACATTGCATATGACATTGAAGTCACAGTCTCTTTTACTAAACAAAGCTCAATATTCTTCTGCCTTTGGACTGTACTGTAAACTTGTGATGTGAATGCCTTGCCGTAGGCAGTGACACTACAGTGAACTTCTCCTCCTCAGCACACATTTATTTTTGGACTGCGCAGATGCTGCAGGGAACAAAAATGCTAACTCGATTATGGAGCCATTTCATTCTATATATTAGGAAAAAGACAGTATATTCCCAGACCAATGTCACATATCTATGTATCAGCAGACAATTATGACAATTACGTGGTTGTCATAAGACAGTGTTTTTCAACAAGGGTGCCTCCAGGTGTTGCAAAACTACAACTCCCAGCATGCCCGGACAGCTGTCCGGGCATGCTGGGAGTTATAGTTTTGCAACATCTGGAGGCACCCTGATTGGGAAACACTGTCATAAGGCATGTTAAAATTAACCCCTTAACGACGCAGGACGTATATTTACGTCCTGCGCCGGCTCCCGCGATATGAAGCGGGATCGCGCCGCGATCCCGCATCATATCGCGTCGGTCCCGGCGCTAATCAATGGCCGGGACCCGCGGCTAATACCACACATTGCCGATCGCGGCGATGTGCGGTATTAACCCTTTAGAAGCAGCGGTCAAAGCTGACCGCCGCTTCTAAAGTGAAACTGAAACTGACCCGGCTGCTCAGTCGGGCTGTTCGGGACCGCCGCGGTGAAATCGCGGCGTCCCGAACAGCTGATCGGACACCGGGAGGGCTCTTACCTGCCTCCCCGGTGTCCGATCGACGAATGACTGCTCCGTGCCTGAGATCCAGGCAGGAGCAGTCAAGCGCCGATAATGCTGATCACAGGCGTGTTAATACACGCCAGTGATCAGCATAGGAGATCAGTGTGTGCAGTGTTATAGGTCCCTATGGGACCTATAACACTGCAAAAAAAATGTAAAAAAAAAGTGTTAATAAAGGTCATTTAACCCCTTCCCTAATAAAAGTTTGAATCACCCCCCTTTTCCCATAAAAAAAATAAGTGTAAAAAAATAAAAAATAAACATATGTGATATCGTCGCGTGCGTAAATGTCCGAACTATAAAAATATATAATTAATTAAGCCGTACGGTCAATGGCGTACGCGCAAAAAAATTACAAAGTCCAAAAAAGCGTATTTTGGTCACTTTTTATACCATTAACCCCTTAAGGACGCAGGACGTAAATGTACGTCCTGGTGAGGTGGTACTTAACGCACCAGGACGTACATTTACGTCCTAAGCATAACCGCGGGCATCGGAGCGATGCCCGTGTCATGCGCGGCTGATCCCGGCTGCTGATCGCAGCCAGGGACCCGCCGGCAATGGCCGACGCCCGCGATCTCGCGGGCGTCCGCCATTAACCCCTCAGGTGCCGGGATCAATACAGATCCCGGCATCTGCGGGAGTTCGCGATTAAAATGAACGATCGGATCGCCCGCAGCGCTGCTGCGGGGATCCGATCATTCATAACGCCGCACGGAGGTCCCCTCACCTTCCTCCGTGCAGCTCCCGGCGTCTCCTGCTCTGGTCTGTGATCGAGCAGACCAGAGCAGGAGATGACCGATAATACTGATCTGTTCTATGTCCTATACATAGAACAGATCAGTATTAGCAATCATGGTATTGCTATGAATAGTCCCCTATGGGGACTATTCAAGTGTAAAAAAAAATGTAAAAAAATGTAAAAGTAAAAGTAAAAAAAAAGTGAAAAATCCCCTCCCCCAATAAAAAAGTAAAACGTCCGTTTTTTCCTATTTTACCCCCAAAAAGCGTAAAAAACATTTTTTATAGACATATTTGGTATCGCCGCGTGCGTAAATGTCCGAACTATTAAAATAAAATGTTAATGATCCCGTACGGTGAACGGCGTGAACGAAAAAAAATTAAAAAAGTCCAAAATTCCTACTTTTTTAATACATTTTATTAAAAAAAATATTATAAAAAATGTATTAAAAGTTTTTTATATACAAATGTGGTATCAAAAAAAAGTACAGATCATGGCGCAAAAAATGAGCCCCCATACCGCCGCTTATACGGAAAAATAAAAAAGTTATAGGTCATCAAAATAAAGGGATTATAAACGTACTAATTTGGTTAAAAAGTTTGTGATTTTTTTTAAGCGCAACAATAATATAAAAGTATATAATAATGGGTATCATTTTAATCGTATTGACCCTCAGAATAAAGAACACATGTCATTTTTACCAGAAATTGTACGGCGTGAAAACAAAACCTTCCAAAATTAGCAAAATTGCGTTTTTCGTTTTAATTTCCCCACAAAAATAGTGTTTTTTGGTTGCGCCATACATTTTATGATATAGTCTGTGGATGAAAATATAAAAGAGTTATGATTTTTAGAAGGCGAGGAGGAAAAAATGAAAACGTAAAAATGAAATTGTCTGAGTCCTTAAGGCCAAAATGGGCTGAGTCCTTAAGGGGTTAAAAAATGAATAAAAAGTGATCAAAAAGTCCGATCAAAACAAAAATCATACCGATAAAAACTTCAGATCACGGCGCAAAAAATGAGTCCTCATACCACCCCATACATGGAAAAATAAAAAAGTTATAGGGGTCAGAAGATGACATTTTTAAACGTATAAATTTTCCTGCATGTAGTTATGATTTTTTCCAGAAGTGCGACAAAATCAAACCTATATAAGTAGGGTATCATTTTAACCGTATGGACCTACAGAATAATGATAAGGTGTAATTTTTACCGAAATATGCACTGCGTAGAAACGAAAGCCCCCAAAAGTTACAAAATGGCGTTTTTTTTCCGATTTTGTCGCACAATGATTTTTTTTTCCGTTTCGCCGTGCATTTTTGGGTAAAATGACTAATGTCACTGCAAAGTAGAATTGGCGACACAAAAAATAAGCCATAATATGGATTTTTAGGTGGAAAATTGAAAGGGTTATGATTTTTAAAATGTAAGGAGGAAAAAACGAAAGTGCAAAAACGGAAAAACCCTGAGTCCTTAAGGGGTTAAAACTGTTAACCTATTGGCAAATTCCAGAAACAAGTTTCATAGCCACATAAGTGTCAGTATCAGATGCCCTTCATTTACAATACATACATGCACTTTGAATGCATTTATTTAACCCCTTAAGGACCAAGCGTTTTTCTGTTTTTGCACTTCCGTTTTTTCCTCCTTACCTTTTAAAAATCACAACCCTTTCAATTTTGCACTTAAAAAACCCATATGAGGGCTCTTTTTTTGCGCCACCAATTCTACTTTGTAATGGCGTCAGTCATTTTACCCGAAACGGAAAAAAAAAATCATTGTGCGACAAAATGTACGAAAAAACACCTTTTTGTAAATTTTGGGGGCGTCCGTTTCAACGCATTCTCTTTATTCTGTAGGTCCATATGATTAAAATGATACCCTACTTATATAGGTTTGATTTTGTCGTACTTCTGGAAAAAATCATAACTACATGCACAAAAATTAATACATTTAAAAATTTCCTCTCTGACCCCTATAACTTTTTAATTTTTTCGCGTACGGGGCGGTATGAGGACTCATTTTTTGCGCCATGATCTGAAGTTTTTATCGGTACCATTTTTGTTTTGATCGGACTTTTTGATTGCTTTTTATAAAAATTTTTATGGTATAAAAAGTTACCCAAAATATGCTATTTGGAATTTTTTTGCGTGTACACCATTAACCATACGGTTTAATTAACTATATGTTTTATAGTTTGGACATTTACACACGCGGCAATACCAGATATGTTTATTTTTATTATGTTTATATATTTTTTATATGGAATTTGGGAAAAGGGGGGTGATATAAACTTTTTTTTTACTTTTTATTTATTTATTTTTTATTACACTTTTAGTCCACTTAGGGGACTTTTAGAAGGAATCATTTGATTCCTCATACAGATCAATGTAGTTCCATAGAACCACACCAATCTGTGTGCTCTGCCCTGCCAGGCTTTATCATTCTCAGCGCAGGAGCTGGCACTACAGGAGAGGTAAGCCCTCGGGCTACCTCAGCAGTGGATCGACCCCCCACTGGACCACCAGCGACAGGATAAAGGCACCTTTTGACGCCGCTGACAACTTTGACAGTGGCAATCTAAAGGGTTAATAGCTGGCCGTGGCGATCGCCGCATATCTGCTATTAACGCCGGCCCCCAGTTACAGGAATCAGCTGGGGGCCGGCCTGTATGTCGCAGGTTCGAGTCGGGAGCCCGCGTCATACCCTGTTAACAGCACATGGACGAATACAGACGTCAGTGGTCGTTAATGGGTTATTAAGATGCACAGACACAACAAAATATCTGAATTTTAACCTGTAAATAGACCAGTGTTTCCCAACCAGGGTGCCTCCAGGTGTTGCAAAACTACAACTTCCAAAAGTTGTCCAGGTTAGTGATGAGCGGCAGGGGCCATATTTGAATTTGCAATATTTCGCAGATGTATGGACGAATATTTATCCTATATTCGCAACATTCGCATATTCACTATGTTTGTTCACTTTTTTTCCCCATGATTTTTTTCCCCATGATTTTTTTTCCATGATTAGGCGCAATTATATCTTTCAACTAACACTATACCCTACACTAGAACCTATCTGCTAAACTAACCTACCCAACACTATTTATCACTTTTTTTTTACACAGTACATGTCATTGTTGTGATGTGTACTGTACAGAAAAAAAACAAATATTCCTCATTACGAATATATAGCGCTATATTCTAAATATTCGCAAAATCGTGAAGTACCAATATTCGCTGTAAAAAATTAGCATTTTAAATATTCGCGCCCAACACTAGTCCAGGCATGCTGGGAGTTGTAGTTTTGCAACATCTGGAGGCACCCTGGTTGGGTAACACTGAAATAGATGACCTGTCGCATTGTGTTCCGGACAGCAGCTTGGTCTTATCTAGAGGCCGCCCGCTGCCATGGCAGCTAGCAGCATGTACTGCAGTGCACGGGAAGAGTCAAATCTCAGGATGCAGGTTGAATACTAAATGTTTGCAGACGACTTGTGCAGGGCTGTGCTTCACTTGGATCCAGCTCTGACGTGAGCACACTGTACTTGCAGCACTGTGTCAGACAAAATGTTGGGGATCTGTGTTTAGAGACATCGTCTTTAGGTGGCAAGGAGAACACAAGGAGAAAAGGACATTTTCATTAAGGATTCTGTCAAGATGAAGATATTGGATTTGAAGCCATCCGGCTGCATGATGCAGAGAGAGAAGTGGGTTATACTCCTGGGCTGGGCTGGTGTGCTGAAGGAACATGCTGTACATCTGTATCCTAAGGATTTCTAACCATGTAACTGCTATCTCTGCAGTTGTGGCACAGAGATGGGTTTGGTGTTTTACACTGCAAAATATAGCACATGCCTGCAAGGTGGAACCTACATTTTTCACCATCGTCTTCATGAAAATCTCAATTATTGAAAGATGCAGCGCCCTACTGAATTGCCACTTGTCAAGAAGAAGAATGTCCGAAGAGATGCTCGTCTCAGGAAACAAAAGTCTATGACAAACCTCTCGTTTATCAGCGGAAGCACAGAAAATGGCATGCTCTTCTCGTACCAGGCAAGCTGGCACCAAGAGGCCTCCAACTCCCAACTTCAGTTTGTTCAGCGGGAAGAGGAAGTTCAAAAGTCTACTAGTTGTCTGTCAAAGGTGTTCTCCCAGTCTCTACACACTCTTCTTCCTGCTGCATCATGGGAAACCAAAACCGGGGCTGCCAATTGTACTTCACAGCGGAGATCATCATATCATTTTACCGGAAATCAAGATGTATTGATGTTTTCAGTGGCAGGATGTTCCCAGCTCGTGGATAACCAGCCCAATGCTAATGTATGGGATATTCGCAAGAGCTGGTCTGAGGAAGAGGAGGATAATTGCTTACGGGAAGGAACTGCTTATTTGGATGAGGAAGTCATCATGACCATGCTGGTTGATCTAGAACAGGCATTGTATTGTGAATCACTTGGTGAGTTAAAAAGCGTATCCCAATGTAAAAACAAACCCAAAAACTTGGATATCCTATATAAGTTTAAGTTCTCATCTAAAGTAAAGTATTTTAATGTTGTTTTCAATAATTTCTAAGTCATGTTGGCATATGTGAGATTACATTTTTAAATTGAATGTTACTAACAGCAAAGTGTCCTTGGTCAAGTAAATACAACTCATCTTTCTACAGAAACTCAAGTCTGGACTTTAAATAAGTCTTAGTATTCTAACATTATGTTTATGAAGAAGGAAGCACAGGATGAATAGTGCTATTGGTCTGTCCTAGATAGGCATTTGTATCTATAAGTTCAAAATATTCATATTTTTGGAAAGGTTAAGATTGAGGAATGTAAAAGATTGTTTGTTTCAAGTAGCAATGGTGTTCATTGTAGTTTAAAGTATTTATATACTATGTGTATGCTGGACATGACTACTTTTTAAGTACTTTTTAAGATCATTGTGTAAAATTGTCTTAATTCCCAGTTTAATGAGTTTATTTTGCTGATACATTTGCATATCTATCATGTATACAGTATATCTATCCATTGATTGTAATTGCTGTAAACTTCACTTTCAAATATTTAATATGTAAGTGACACTGAGGACAATGCTGCCAATGAGTGAGGGATGCACTGAATCTGTCATCTATATTTCGATAGGCTTCTGTCCCATCAGAGTTGGTCTAATCTTAGCCTCATCATTTCCCTACTCTTCAGTGTAAGTGCCAGTTAATTGCTGCTGGCCCAGTTCCCAAGTGTTATCTCTGCCAGCTGCCCATGTCAGCATGCCTATATGTACCACTCTACTGCAGTAATTGTCTCACCATGGCATACCACAATAATACAATATTTCCCTATTGTAACTGTAAAGGACCTTGTGGACAAATAGACATATTTAATGGGTTATTCTAAATCACTAGGATACATTATTACTGGTGAGGATCAGATATCTGGGATCCCTGATCCTGAGCTTTAAGGGTCCAAAGCACTCCTTGGTCATCCAGATGAATGGGACTGACTTCATTTTCCTGCACAAGTGGGTGGCTTGGGCACAAGTGGGTGGCTGAAAGCACCACTCTGCAGGGAAAAACATGAAAGAGTTTGCAGCAATCAATTGGAACTATGGTTTAGATTTTTGTAATATATATATTAACCCCTTAAGGACCCGGGCTTTTTCTGTTTTTTCATTTTCAATTTTTCCTCCTTAACTTTAAAAAATCATAACTCTTAAAAATTTTCACCTAAAATTATATATAATGGCTTAATTTTTGCGTCACTAATTCTACTTTGTAATGACATTAGTCATTTTACCCAAAAATCTACGGTGAAACGGGAAAGAAAATCAATGTGCGACAAAATTGATGAAAAAACACTATTTTGTAAGTTTTGGGGGCTTCTATTTTTACGCAGTAAATTTTTTGTCAAAAATGATACCTTATCTTTATTCTGTAGGTCCATACGGTTAAAATGATACCCTACTTGTATAGGTTTGAATTTGTATCACTTCCGAAAAAAATCATGAATACATGCAGGAAAATGTATACGTTTAAAATGGTCATCTTTTGACCCCTATAACTTTTTTATTTTTCTGTGTTCAGGGCGCTTTGAGGACTCATTTTTTGCGCTGTCATATGAAGTTTTTAGCGGTACCATTTTTGTTCTGATCAGACTTTTTGATCACTTTTTTTATTCACTTTTTTGTGGTATAAAAAGTGATCAAAAATGCGCTATTTTGGACTTTGGAATTTTTTTGCGCGTACACCATTGAACGAGCGGTTTAAAAAGCGGTATATTTTTATAAATCGGACATTTCCGCACGCGGCGATACTACATATGTTTATTTTTATTATTATTTACATAATGTTTTTTTTATTTTTGGAAATGCCGGGTGATTTAAACTTTTATTAGGGGAAGGGATAATTGAAAGGGTTAATGATTTTTTTACACTTTTCTTATGCAACATTATAGCTCCCATAAGGGGCTATAACATTGCATTTACTGATCTTTTACACTGATTGATCCATCGCCATAGGAATGGATCAATCAGTGTTTTCGGCGATTGAATGCTCAAGCCTGGATCTCAGGCTTGAAGCATTCATTCGGCGATCGGACAGCACAGGAGAAGGTAAGAAGACCTCCTCCTGTGCTACAGCTGTTCGGGATGCCGCAATTATACCGCGGCGATCCCGAACAGCTCCCTGAGCTAGCCGGGCACTTTTACTTTCGTTTTTAGCCGCGCGGCTCAGCTTTGAGCGCGCGGCTAAAGGGTTAATAGCGCGCGGCACAGCGATCAGTGCCGCGCGCTATTAGAGGCGGGTCCCGGCTTCACTATGACGCCGGGCCCGCCGCGATATGATGCGGGGTCACCGTGTGACCCCGCGTTATATCGCAGGACCGGGACCCATGACGTATGCATACGTCATGGGTCCTTAAGAGGTTAAGAATGTTCTCTTCCTATTTCTCTAACTTTAAGGGGTACTCCAGAGGATTTTTTTTTCTAATCAACTGGTGCTGGAAAGTTAAACAGATTTCTAAATTACTTATTTAATTAATTATTTATTTAAGTAACATCATTATTTAAAAATCTTAATCCGTCAAGTGCAGAGAAAGTTGTGTAGTTTTTTTCCAGTCTAACTACAGTGCTGTCTGCTGCCACCTCTGTTCGTATCAGGAATTGTCTGGAGCAAATCCTCATAGAAAACCTATTCTGCTCTGGGCAGTTCCAGACACAGACAGAAGTAGCAGCAGAGAGCACCAGAAAGAATTACACAACTTCCTCTGGAACATACAGCAGCTGATAAGTACTGGAAGGCTTAAGATTTTTAAATAGAAGTAATATGTTTTATTGGGTTGAGAGGGCATTTTAAAGATAAATTGAGGCCATTTTTAAACATTTTGACCTGGTAATATATACAGTACTTACATTTATTTAATAGACTGTCCAATATTATTATTATTGTGTAGCTAATAATTCTCTCAAACACTACACTGAGTTTGCATTTTTGTTGTTTTTTTGTTATATCTATGATATTAGCCGATGGGGACATGACGGAGGTGAGTTTGCTCCATGCATCGGATTACGGGGTGTCGCTCTAGAGATAGCAGCAGAGGGTCCCAACAACATGTTATCCCCTATACTTTGGATAGAAGTTAACATGTTTAGGGGTGGAGTACCCATTTAAGTTATAATGAAATATGGTGCAAGGCTTAACTGGGGATTTGAGCAAGGGTTTGCAATGGCTGCAAGGGTCATCCATCAACTTAAAAGTCATGGCAATAGGTTAGCTCACTTATAATTTAAAGAAATTTTGGACTGTGACAAATAGCAAGGCAAAGGCATCACCATGTTCTGGCTATATAGTGATAGTAACTCATTTGTAATGAATTATTGTGTTTAGGTGAAGATCCAGAAGCACGGAGGATGAGAACTGTGAAGAATATAGCAGATCTTAGGCAAAATCTAGAAGAAACCATGTCCAGTTTACGTGGGACTCAAATAAGCCACAGGTATGGTTGACCTCCTTTTCCCATTTGTAGATTTGTGTGTTTCATGTAGGTGGAGACCTTGATGGTTGAGCCAGCTGAAGCATTGTTTCATGGTTTTCCAAAGCAATAATACAACACTGCCAAATCTGCATCCAGAGATAAGCACCATGAGACGACACTACTTTTTAGTGCTTTGTTTCAATAGCTGCAGTGTAATTCGTGCCCCAAACAGATATACAGGAAGACTAAACAGCTGCTACTCACTAACGTATGTATCTCTAGAAATATCCAATATAGAAAACTTCATACAACAAAACACAATGAAGCAATCTCTATATTCTTTCTACCATCAGCCCGTGTAACATCAATAATAATATTATATATTCAATCAAAACAGAAAGCATTCATAACCATACTGTTTTAAAGGTCACATTTGTTCGCTGGATGCTTCTTTTTGTTTTATTATTTGCTGTTATTTGACATTTGTATTTGTGTAGTTCTATTTATGCATAGTATGAGCATATATTACAGCATTACCAGGAAACTGCTAATAAAACCTTCTTATTGCACATTCCAATACAGACACGCACGACTTTCTGAAACACACACATTTCTAGAATCTGCACCCTTCAAATAATTAAGTTACAAAGTTAAGGTTTCACATTTGTCACTTCCTTTATAAAAAGTTAGGAAACATTTTATTAACATCATTGGAAAATTCTGGAAGGAATACAATTCGCCTACAATAGGATGTGGTCCCTCACTGTTCCTACAAGATGCTTGCATGCCAGCCCTAAAGGGCATCACAATGCCCAAACCATGGGCAGCATAAAATAGGGCCAGTTTCCTTTATTCAGATGTTGTATGATTCACTCTAATATGCTGTGGAATTTTAGGTAAATCGTAATTTTAAAACTGTCCAGAAAGAAATGGGGCTTCAAGTCAATGGGGCCACCCCACCAGGCATCTGCCCACCCCTTCTGCTGTTATAATAATATTCTCAGCGTCCTCTTATTTGTCTGTGAGCTGGCATACACTGCTCAAAAAAAACTAAAGGGAACACTAAGATAACACATCCTAGATCTGAATGAATGAACTAATCGTATGAAATACTTTTGTCTTTACATAGTTGAATGTGCTGACAACAAAATCACACAAAAATGATCAATGGAAATCAAATTTATCAACCCATGGAGGTCTGGATATGGAGTTACACTCAAAATCAAACTGGAAAACCACAGTACAGGCCGATCCAACTTTGATGTAATGTCCTTAAAACAAGTCACAATGAGGCTCAGTAGTGTGTGTGGCCTCCACGTGCCCGTATGACTTTACTACAATGCCTGGGCATGCTCCTGATGAGGTGGTGGATGGTCTCCTGAGGGATGTCCTCCCAGACCTATACTAAAGCATCCGCCAACTCCAGGACAGTCTGTGGTGCAACGTGGCGTTGGTGGATGGAGTGAGACATGATGTCCCAGATGTGCTCTGAGAAACGGGCGGGCATGTCCATAGCATCAATGCCTTCCTCTTGCAGGAACTGCTGACACACTCCAGCCACATGAGGTCTAGCATTGTCTTGCATTAGGAGGAACCCAGGGCCAATCGCACCAGCATATGGTCTCACAAGGGGTCTGAGGATCTCATGTTGGTACTCAATAGCAGTCAGGCTACCTCTGGCAAGCACATGGAGGGCTGTATGGCCCCCCAAATAAATGCCACCCCACACCATTACTGACCCATCGCCAAATTGGTCATGCTGGAGGATGTTGCAGGCAGCAGAACATTCTCCACGGCATCTCTAGGCTCTGTCATGTCTGTCACATGTGCTCAGTGTGAACCTTCTTTCATCTGTGAAGAGCACAGGGTGCCAGTGGCGAATTTACCAATCTTGGTGTTCTCTGGCAAATGCCAAACGTCGTGCACGGTGTTGGGCTGTAAGTACACCCCCACCTGTGGATGTCGGGCCCTCATACCACCCTCATGTAGTATGTTTCTGACCCTTTGAGTGGACACATGCATATTTGTGGCCTGCTGGAAGTCATTTTTCAGGGCTCTGGCAGTGCTCCTCCTGCTCCTCCTTGCACAAAGGTGGAGGTAGCGGTCCTGCTGCTGGGTTGTTGTCCTCCTATGGCCTCCTCCATGTCTCCTGATGTACTGGCCTTTCTCCTGCTAGCGCCTCCATGCTCTGGACACTACACTGACAGACACAGCAAACTTTCTTGCCACAGCTCCCATTGATGTGCCATCCTGGAAGAGCTGCACTACCTGAGCCACTTGTGTGGGTTGTAGACTCCGTGTCATGTTACCACTAGAGTGAAATCACCGCCAGCATTAAAAAGTGACCAAAACATCAGCCAGGAAGCTTAGGAACTGAAAAGTGGTCTGTGGTAACCACCTGCAGAACCACTCCTTTATTGGGGGGGGGGGGGGTGTCTAATTGCCTATAATTTACACCTGTTGTCTGTCCCATTTGCACAACAGCATGTGAAATTGATTGTCAATCAGTGTTGCTTCCTGAGTGGACAATGTGACTTCACAGAAGTGTGATTGACTTGGAGTTACATTGTATTGTTTAAGTGTTCTCTTTATTTTATTTTTTTGAGAAGTGTACATTCCCAGATACATTTATTTAAAGCAAAAAGACAAATACATCTCGGTAGGGATGTTCATTCTCTCTGAGAGCCAAAAACTGTATTCCCCTTTTTTGATTTTAACCAATAGGAGGATATCTTTAGGCATACATTAAAAGTTACACGACACCAGAAGCTACGGACATCTGGACTTAATTAGTATTAAAGGGGTACTCACCTGGAAAAACTTTTTTTAAATCAACTGGTGCCCGAAAGTTAAACAGATTTGTAAATTACTTCTATTAAATAATCTTAATACTTCCAGTACTTATCAGCTGCTATATGCTCCATTGGAAGTTCTTTCTTTTTGAATTTTCTTTCTGTCTGACCACAGTGCTCTCTGCTGACACCTCTGTCCATGTCAGGAACTGTAGGGAGCAGGATAGATTTGCAATGGGGATTTTCTCCTACTCTGGACAGTTCCGAAAATGGACAGAGGTGTGAGCAGGGAGTACTGTGGTCAGACAGAAAGGAAATTAAAAAAAGAAAATAACTTGCTTAAGCATTTAGCAGCTGATAAGTACTGGAAGGGTTAAGATTTTTAAATAGAAGTAATTTACAAATCTGTTTAACTTTCTGGCACCAACCAGTTGATAAAAAAAAAATTCCTGGGGAGTATCCCTTTAAGGCACGTAATTCAAAGAGTAGAAAACATTTGAAAGAAACCATACAAAGAGGAATGGGGGAGGGAGGGAAGACAGAATATGAGCTCACTGGGAGATGGGACATGAGGCAAAGAATATAAATGGAATACACAAAAGTGAATTATGATTACACATTGTATACACCCATATATATATATATATATATATATATATATATATATATATATATTACCATATCGCTGCACAGATTTATAGATTGCATATAGGAAGAAATCTATCAATTTGGGCCAATGGGGTGGTTGTAGAATTATGATTCCTCTGAAATCACTCTAGGGGCTCATTCACACAAGCATATTTATTTTCAAACTCGCAACGGATCTTCTGCTGCATTTTAAAAAGGGTGGGGTCTCCCGCAGCAGATTTTTGCCAGCAGAATCTCCGCTGTTGAAAATCTGCCGCAGATCCCATTGACTTTAATGAAATGAAATTGTCCATGTGAACAAGCTCTTTCATTGCTTCTTCTCATTATTATGACCGATGATAATGCAACTAAACCAGAAACGACCTGTCCTTTTTGGAAAACTGATTAGACTAGTAATAGTCTACTGAATATGACAAATACCTTTTATGTACAGTACTGAACTAGGTGGCATGCATAATATACAATTTCTTCATAGATTATTTACATATTTAAATATAATAAAAAGCTACTCCTCTCAGCCTCCGCAAAGCTGAGAGGAGTTGATTTAGGTGGCATGCATAATATACAATTTCTTTATACATTAGTTATGCATTTACATACAGTACTGTACATAAAAAAGTATTAGTTATATTCAGTAGACTGTCCCATGTCTGTATTACAGGATTTCTATAATTTCTCTCCCCCACTACATTGACTTAGTGTTTTGCAATTGTCTTTGCTATAATATACGATGTCAGATTTATCGGGCTTTCCTCTGTTCTTTGGTGCAGCACACTTGAAACAACCTTTGATAGCACAGTGACAACTGAAGTAAGTGGAAGAAGTTTGCCAAGTTTGACGAATCGATCTTCTACAGTGACGTGGAGACTCGGACAGGCTAGCCCAAGGCTTCAAGCGGGTGATGCTCCCTCTTTTGTTAGTGCTTATCCTAGAAGTAATACTGGGCGCTTCATCCACACTGACCCATCGCGCTTTATGTACACTACGCCCCTTCGGCGTGCTGCTGTTTCCCGGCTTGGAAACCTATCACAAGTTGAAATCTGTGAGAAGGGAAGCCATGATCTTGACATGTCTTCAGATGTGGATGTAGGAGGCTATATGAGTGACGGGGACATTCTGGGAAAGAGTCTGAGATCTGATGATATCAACAGCGGGTGAGTACAGTCTTTTTTTATAGCATGCAGAACACTATCAGTTGTAATTGATTTTAGTTAAATAGAATAAAAAAATGTACTGTATATGCTAATGTATGCAATATATTTTAATATTTTACATTAGAGCTGCAACTAAGGATTATTTTCATGATCAATTAGTTGACCGATTATTGTTTTGATTAATTGACTAATCGGATAAAAATAATCATAGGGTTGAAGAAGATAATCTGTAGTTAGATTAAGGAAATGAATTGTGTGTTATGAGAGTTTATGGGGTCGGGTAGATGCTAAGCTTGAGATGAGTAGCTTTTTATTATATTTAAATACCATATGTATAATAATTATTTTAAATATAATTTTCTTTCTTTTTTCCTTGTAAGGGCTATACCCCCTCTCTGTTCCTTACCTCTGGCCAGATGGGAGGGGCAGCACATTCCCTGGTTGTCCATCCTACGTGCCCACATCAGCCTATTTAGTGAAGAGGGGGTCAGCACACATAATCCTTCATTCCTGCATCTTCTCTGTACAACTATTGTGAATCTGGCCTCAGAGCCTGACAACCGGGGACTCACGATAATTGCAGAAAGGAACTGCAGAAGATGGTGTATGCTGGGCCCCTCTAACAGGCTGCCAACAACCACAGTTGCATACATACATAGTGATATTCGCTAAGTGTATGTGATCTAAGAATTTAGCTGACCAACCGATTAATCGATTTGAAACTATTTGACAACTCTTTTCATCGATTCGTTGCCGATTAATCGGTTAGTTGTTTCAGCCACTTACATACACATAACGTATAAAGAAATTGTATAGTATGCGTGCCACCTTTATCAGTACTGCACATAAAAAGTAGATGTGTGTACATCAATGCTCTAAGTGGAGAGTTATCAATGTTGTCTGTATGGTAATAGTTTGGTCTGAAAGAAATGTCTGATTTTGACCTCATTTGCTATAACAAAACCTACTGAAATGCACACAGAACAAAATGGAGTAATAAAATAAAAAATCTATTCATCTTTTTTAGACTACTTTGCAATGGTTAACAGTCATAGGGAACACTATATTATAGCAAAACAAGAGGTGCTTCCTGTGATACCTCCAATGCAGAGAGGATAAAACAGGTGAGCCAAGAACGGACTCACATATGCTGGCTGTGCTAATCCTGGAACAACACGTACAAGCGCGAGCGTGCTACCGCATAGAAATTACTATCTCAGAATAGCCAGATGCAAATACTAATTTAAAAGTAAATAAGTAAAAAAAAAAAGGACTCTAAGGAACTATATTGTGGCTGCTGGAGGAAGTGGGGAAGCCAAGAGCCGAGTTTTTATAACTCTTAACTTACGGAAGCTGCGTAGCTAGTGGTGATATGAGGTTTATGGGAGCTATTTCTGACCACCAGCAGGTCAGAAGAAGACCATAGGCCCTCAATTTTGAGACAGGTGCAAATCCCAGAGGTGGACCTGCATTTATTGGGCATTTACATGACATATACAAAGGATATGTCATAAAAGTCCCGATGGGAATACTACTTTAACTACTGCCATAAATATTATATAGACTTAGTTGCTTCTGCTTTCCTGAGAGCGATGTTCTTTTCTTTACTGAAAGTTCACAAAAAAAATAGTCAGTACAGTGGGGTTTTTTGTTTCAGTAAAAATAAGTGCTTGAATTTGACAAAACTTTAGGAAAGCTGCTCATCATTTTGTGTGGCCCATACAAAGGATACAGTATCACACATAAGACATATTTGTATATATATACACCACTTGTGTCAAATTCACATGTGTTCAGGCATCTTTTTGTTTTGCACTAAATTTGCAACGTGAGTGTTACTGTAAAGGGAAAATAAGTGCAGGAAACCTTGTGACCATCAAAACAGAACCAAAACAGTCAGGTATTCGGAGATAGATGGTCTAGGATTAATGTTTTGTTTCTCTCTTAGGCTATGTTCACACTGCGGAAAATTCGCAGTTCTGCACAAATTCCATTCAGCAAAGCTTGCTGAACTGAATTGCGTAATTCCAGAATCCTTCCGGAATTACGCCAACATTTTGGCGGTATTCTGTGTTCTCAAAATACAGAATTTTGCTGACATTCAAAGCACCATTAACTTTAATTGGATTCCACTGCAAAATTCTGCAAAATTAAAGACTTTAAATTTTGAGGAATTTCCGCCGTAGAAATTCCACTGTGTTAATGGAACCATCGAGTCCCTTTAAAGTAAATGGGCAGTAAATTTTGGTGCAATTTGCGTGTAAAAATACGCAGAAAAATTCAGGAATCTCATTGAAGTCAATGGGGCTTTGAATTTGAGCAGAATTGTTTTGAGAACACAGAATTCCACTTAAATTTGGTTGCTATTCCGTTGGAATACCGATATTCAGTTCACCAAGCTTTGCTGAGTGGAATTTTTACAGAATTGCGTATATTCCGCAAGCTAAATATAGCTTTTGGGGAAATTAAAGCTGCCATCATTGCTAATTTACTGAACTTTTATAGTGACTTGTAGGCAGATTTATGTTATTGTGTAGCCTAAGCCTACATGTTACTTTTTATGAACTGCACAGCGTACAGTGTATTGTAGAAACAATTTGTAGAAACAATTGTCAGTATGCTAAATATTGGATGCTTGAAACTGGGGGTTTTCCAAAGAAGAAATCCTATTTTATACTATTTAATGCTACTGACTGTAAAATAGCAATACATGATATTTAGACTGTAAAGAGAAACATTGCTGAGAACTGTGGATATGAATGGCTTCTTTCAAGCTAAGACTCCTGGCATGACGCTTGGTTAATCTCTCTTGACTTTAATGTTTCCCTGGACACCACAATAAATTCCTCTTACTTTTGCAATTTTCTGGCTTTACTGCAAATTTTTCAGATACATTTTTGACAACTTCTTAGTTTGGTAAAGAGGAATTATCATATTTTATACACTCATCTTCTTTGATTTACTATTCCACATTGGCTCTTGTTCTGTTTTAAATCCTTTCACATATTTGTATTATCACTTAATTAAGACTATTTCCAGGCTGCATTAATGTGATAAACATGGATTTGGCTTCCAAAAATTTAGCCCAAGTCCATTGTGGATTATTCTGGTGCAGTATGTGTTTATAGCACAAGAAATGGCTTAGACAGAAATATGTCTTCATAATACAAATGTACAATGTTGGAAACAGCTACAGCATCTAGAGTATACATGCACAACCTGAACAAAACACAAAATCTCAAAAAGAGGGTGTCTGGCATGTGTTACTTAGAGTTAAAAGGCTGCACAGAACACATACTAATGTTATGCTGCCAACAGTTCAGCAAATAACCAATATTTGCTAGGGGAGTGTGAGTGTGTGTATACAACTATGACTAAGAATAGAGATTGCATATATAACTAGCGGAGTAGAAGTTCTGCATAAAACTTATTTGGCCTGCATTAAAAAGGCAAAAACACAAGAAAGGTCTTTAACAATATAAAAACACAAAAAGAATGAATGAATGAGGCAAAAGCATGAAGGATAATATTAGGAAGATGTCATTGTTTCTATAAATAAGCAAGGATAATCACAGGTAAAGGGTACAGAAGCTTTTGTCACAAAGGCTAATGCTGTACACTTTGACCCCCACAAACAATTCCTGTTAAAAACTATTTACAAACCCAATGGGTTCCCCCCCCCCTTTATCCTTAATCTGCGGTTCATCAGGGTCTAAAGCACAGAACAGGTAACAAGATATCATTCATAATAGCATAGAGAGGATAAGGGTAGAAACCATCATGCATAAATTCAAAAAATACTACCAAAGGTCCAAATTGGACCACTCCCTCACATCCCTGGATGTCCCTAAAAAAAGAGGGCCAAGATGTGCTTGCTTCAGCAGCACATATACTAAAATTAGAATGATACATAGAAGAATAGCATGACCACTGCGCAAGGATAACACAAAAATTTGTGATGCGTTCCATATCAAAAATAATTTAAAAAGAGGTCCAAGATGTATGATGAGTCCCCTTAGCTGTCCCTGTAGTTGTGTAGGTACACCACATGTGTAGACATAGGTACTGCCAATGGTACTTGATATGTATGGGGCCCTATCACAGGTTTTGTGGCCAAGCAGCTTCAAGTTACACCTATTAACCAGATCCCATCTGTGGGTTTAAGAACTCAGCATTTGGTTAACAAAAAAATTGTGTAGGGCTCCGCTGGGGATTTGGCTTAGGGTTGGCCATGGCAATGTTTCCACTGAAAATCATCACAAAGGGAAGGCCTGCATGTAATTTAAAAGGAACCAACAGGAAGCTCTTTGGAAGAGAGATCCAACACTTCAGGATGTATTTTTAAAAAACAAACAAACAAACAGATAAACCTGACAGCTTTATAAAAAAAAAAATCTTTCAAGACATAGAGGTGAACTAAAAATCTAAAAAGAGAAGCATTTCGTTTATAAGATCCTTCTTCAAGGCCTTGTTGATGTGTGTTTACACCTGTCTCTGTAGTCCTGAGTCTTTGCCCATGTTTGAATGTGTTTTGGATTTTGAGTTTCCTTCGAGGTTAGATCCTGTCTCACACAGTGGTTTGCCCCCTAACTTGGAGCCTATTTAGATTTTTTTTTGTGTACGTTTTATGTGTCCCGACATGTTCACAACCTTGTACTGTTTCATTTGTTGTTTTGACTATGACGCCTCTGCACCTTACTTAGAGTATGGATTGTCACCCAGTTGTTAGCCGGCATTTTAGGATGGCTGTATAAGTAAGCAGGGGAAGAGGTTCAGAGTCAGCAGGGAAAAAGGTTCAGAGTCAGCTTAGGGCTCACTCTTTCCTGCCCTACTTGATGTATCATGACAGTTAAGTGACTATGAAGCAAGCGCAGGAGCTACGCTAGCTTCATGGTGGTGAGTGACGGCAGAGAGTTCCCCCTCCATAGATTTTTATATTGCTTGTCTGGCAGAATCAGATCAAAGTTGAGCTAATTATCATAGCAGATGATTTAGCAGATGATTTAGCAGGTGGGGGGGAGGGGGGGTTTGATAACAGCATTTCTCCCTAATAAAATATTTTTCATTTCTTAGATTCACTTGTACTATAATTCTATGCAAAATTTGTACAAATGACAGTGCCTACTAATTTCTGGTCATTTTATAGTTATATGTAGTTTGGATGCTGACATACTCCCTTCAAAGGGGTACTCCGCCCCTAGGCATCTTATTATAAGATGTCTGATCCCCCCCCCCCCTCTCTCACTTACCATGTGCACATTTAAATACAGATGATCATTTGGGTTCCTTCAGACACCATGGCCTGGGTGTGTAAGCCCCTTCTCCGCCCCCAGCTATGTGCTTATTTTCTGTACTAGTCTGTAAAGATTCATAAGTTTGAGGTGAGCAGTAAATCATAGTTATTGTCACTTTATACAGATTGGCACGACCCAATTCAAACAAACAGCAACTTGCACAGGAAAGAGGAGAGACCAGAGCAATATGTGTAAGGTTACTCACTGTGCTTAGTGCAAAGTAACCAATGTGTTCTTAAAGTAGAACTCCAGCCAAATTAAATGACCTTTATATAGCTGCAAATGTTAAAGTTTATAACTCTGCAATGTACAAGTGTAATCTTTGATGGGAACATACCCTGGTTCTCTCAGCTTTTCACCCAGGCAGGAAATTTAGTAGTTCTTAGCGCACATGATGAATGTCATATACATGTAGACCACATGTCCTCAGCTCAGAGAGCAATGGCACTTCAGTGGGATGTGTGTGATTGTCCTTGGTTGGCTGAGGCACACACACTTCCCTCATCTATATTCACTGCTTCTATAACCGTGTGGCCTGCTCAGCTCTCTCAAGGCAGCCCCAGCAGCTCACACAGGAAACAAGCACAGGGGCTAATGGTTTGTGTAGTCTTTTGCCGTTTTCAGCTGGACAAAGGCTATTCATTGGGGGGTCTGATTTTAAAACAAATCAGCTGGGATGCCTGGTGGTAATAAAGAGAATGGTGAACTCCTTCCGGCATAGCGACATGGACCCATGAAGATCAAAAATTAATCCTTCTTAAATGTGCTTTTCATGCTTGCAGTTCTCTCCATGGTCACATGCTGTAAGTGCGTAAAGGTGACTTTGGTTCTCATCACAGATGTAAGTGATATAACTGTCTTTCCTCATCTTTGTGGACTTAATCTAAATACAATACTTATTTTGCATTAGGTATTTAACGGATGGTGGACTGAACTTATACACCAGAAGTCTTAATAGGATACCTGATCTCACGGCATCTCGTGATGTCATTCATAGAGGGGTGCATGATGTTGCTGTTGATGCAGACAGGTAAGAACAGACAGAGTATATATCTTTATTGGTTGGCGTCTATGTAATGTGTATATTTCTATTTTAACAACATTGTTAACTTTCTACTACAAATTATTAAAAGATGTAGATATTTGTAATGATTCTTAACACCCAAAGCATTATAAGTAGTTTAAAAAAAATCTAAATATTGTTTTAATATTGGGAAAACTTTGGGAAATGATTGTTGTGGCAATCCCTTGTGGGGCTACGCATCTAACCCATAGCCACTGCTGTAATGTTTATTGCCAGCAATTGAAAGTGTCCCTTTTATTATAAATAAAACTTTTGACATGTTGCAAGGACTTGTAAACATTTTTTATTAATTAAGTGTTCAGTCCTCCACTGACCTCCCTATGATCTCTGTCTTGCTGCACGAGACAAGACCCATAGGCTAATAATGGAGCCTCTCCTGAGCAGCAAAACATAGATTACATGGAGCTGGGGAGTCAAATGCCTAGCTGTGAGCTTCACAAAGATATATATATATTGGTGTGGGTGATAACACTCAGACGTGACTGAGAAAAGCTTTTGACATGTAAGAAGGTATTTTTTTAAAGACACCGACACTTCAATTACATGTCCAGGCTGGGTTTTTTTCAGCAGTCACAGCTGCTCTCTGTGGTCAGTGATTCATTCTAACTTATAGAGCAGTGTTTCCCAACCTTTTTCGGCTTGAGGAACCCCCCGTAAAAAAAAATATATATATTTGCGGGGAACTCCTACTGAAGTTGACAAGCAAAAAAAAAAAAGAGAAACTGCCGCAATGCACAATATCTATTTATCTGTGGGTATGTAGATTACAGTGCTGCTTTATACAGCAACTCACAAATGACGGCTTCTAAAATCGGCATTGTTCCATTCTCTTCTCCATCTGGTCTGGGCCATCATTCATGACGATTTCTTCCTGCCACAATAATCTCTCAGTTAAACCTGCAAAACAAACCTATTAGGCTCCGCACTTTTCAAGCATCAGCCTCCAGATTCCCCTTTAACAAGTGAGGGGGAATACAGGAGTGTATAGGTGTAAAGGGGTAACAGAGGGTGTAGAAAGGTGTACATTGGTGACAGGTGTGTAGAGGGGTGTACATGGGTAACAGAAGGGTGTAGAGGGGTTTACATGGGTGACAGATGGGTGTTGGGGGTATAGAGGAGTGTACATGGGTGACAGAGGGATGTACATGGCTGACAGGGGTGTAGGGGGTGTAGAGGAGTGTACATGGTTGACCGAGGGGTGTACATGGTTGACCGAAGGGTGTATATGGGTAACAGAAGGGTGTTGGTGGTGTAGAGGAGTGTACATGGGTGACAAATTGATGTACATGGGTGACGAGGGATGTTGGGGGTGTACATGGGTGACGAGGGTTATTGAGGGTGTACATGGATGACGAGGGGTGTTGGGGGTGTACATGGGTGACAAAAGGGTGTACATGGGTGACAGAGAGGTGTAGAAGAGTGTACATGGGTGACAGGGGGAGCATAGGGGGTGAAAGAGGGGTGGACAGGAGTGACAAGGTGATAACATAGGGGTGGACAGGGGTGACAAAGGGACAGAGGGGTAAATAGTGGGGGTTGAACATTGGTGATAGGGATGTAGATTGGGAGGTGGTCAGAGGGGTGGTGGACATGGGTGACAGGGGCAGACAAGGTGGACATGGATGACAGGAAAGTGGAAAAGGGTGAAAGGGGGTAACAGAGGGGTGACAAATAGGGGTGGACAGGGGTGACAGAGGGAAGAGAGTGCATTACCTTAATTAAGATGAGCTGAGCCATCCTTCTGCGGGGGGGGGGCAGGAAGAAGTAGTGGGCTGGGAAGATAATCTGGGGGGCCGGGAACATAGTCTGGGGCTGGTGGGAACATAGTCCGGGGGGGCGGCGGGAACATAGTCCAGGGGGCCGGCAGGAGGAAAGTCCAGGGGGGGGGGGGGGGGGGCAGTGGGAACATAGTTCGGGGGCCAGCGCACCATCCCCTGCATCTATCTCCTTCCCAGCCTGCGTGCCTGTGACTTTGAGGAAGACGCTGTGTGCACAGTGCGCATGTACACGCAATGCACATGCAGGCTTCCCTTCTACTCTGCATCGCTAGGATTCACAGGCTCGCAGGCCGGGGCGGGAGATTAAAAAAATAAAAAAAAATGACATGCTGGAGCCTGTGGAACCCCTGGCAGTTCTTAACGGAACACTGGGGTTCTGGTAAACCCTGGATGGGAATCACTGTTATAGAGTCTCAAACAGCCAACTCCTCTCTGATGCTCTAGTTCTCTAAGGCCGGGTTTACACTTTGGTTTTCCAATGCTGCTAATGGGATTCCGCTGTGCAGTGCACACTACAGAATTTTTGCGGCGGATTAAATTACGCAGCCAAAAAATGGACTTATTCATTCTGTAGGCAGAATGAATGGTGTCTTTGTGGAGGACAATGGTCACTTTGTCCTTGTGCTGACTGATTCATTGCTGGCCGCAGTTGGAAGCTCTGGACTGAATTTTTCCGTCTGGAGCTTCGTAAGTGTGAAACCTGGTCTAACAGGTCTTTCACCTAAAATATATCACATATTCCTTTGCACCATCTACATGAGCTGTTTCCCAGCCCTTATAAAGGATCTGTGACCAACCCCAAAAATTAAGATTGTATAAACATTAAAATGGTTATGATATCCTGATCACACGTTATGCCTTTCCATTTCTGAGATAGGTGGGTTAAAAGTGTGTCTGACAATTCAAGGAATCAGTCAGACTGTTGTAAACTTACTTTTTAATAATGGGAGAGATTATCAGGTAATAGGCAGGAATCAGGAGTGTGTATTAGGCATACGTTCCCCTAATTGTAAAACATTCACACCCCCTGACTGTATAATACCGGTTATCAACTCAATTAGTTCACACTCATCTGACTATAAAGCCACATATTTTAGGAATGGAATGGAGTATCAAGAAATTGTAAACAAAAAAATATATATATTTGGAACACCCTAACCCTAAACACCCTAATGTCACTAAAATCAAATTTTTGGGGTTTGCCCACAGGTCTTCTTTAAAGCGATCTTGAAAATAATTGCTGAGTTTGTGTACTGAATTTTTTGCACCCCAGAGCCTTGTGCAGTAGCCACATTACTTTAAATAATTCCTACAAAGTATATTGGGGGAGATTTATTATTGATTTTACGCTGTTTGTTGCATAAAAAAGTTGCACAAAAATTGGTCAGGCTTTGCATCAAAGGGGACGGGTTCACCACAACCCACCCAATTTATTACAATTTGTACCAGTAACCAAAATAAATTATAGTAGAAATCTATGCCAGCTCGGAACTGGCATATCTTTCAAAGTCTTCTGCATGGCAGCCACAAAAGTGCTAGATTTATTGACCGGCCAGGGCCTGGTAATGAATCGTGCGCGGCTGACTTAGGACCAGCATATGAAACGCCCGTCTTAGTAAATCCCCCGTCACCTCTCTCTAACTAAGTAGTATTGTAGTCATTTATGTAGCATTGGTTTTATTTAAATAATAATAATGACTAAAAATATAACTCCTAATCGATGACATGAATGATAGCTGTAGTGTGAAGGAATCATTTTTACAGGCCTAGAGAGAAGCAGATGCACAATGTTATTAATATTTCATATACACCTACTTCAATAATGTTTCTCCAGTAGATTAGCCTTCGGTTGTGCTGTCACTGCAGTCTTATTGCTGTCTTTGCAGGCTCTGCTGTAGTCGCAGGCTTGCAGTGGATTGCTTTATCTATCGGAAGCTTTCTTGCCTGAATGAGAAAATGAACAGCAGTTTTATTAAACCTCCTGAAGCAACATTAGAAAAAATATAGGACAAAACTAAGGTGGTGAAATGTTAGTGCTTCAGCTTCCTTCTTTAACTGTTATTTAGATGATATGCTATTATTTTTTAGTTATTTTCTTTTTTGCGTATTATGTTGGCAAATAAGGGAGGATGGAAGAACGGGACAGCAGAGCGGCACAAGGTATCGGGCATGGTATCGGGGAAATTAGTCCCCGATATCATGCAAATGGATAGTATCGGCCCTGATACCGATACCAGTATCGGTATCGGGACATCCCTAATATATATAATGCTCCATATGTAGAGCTGACATTCTTAGCCAGGATAATGATACTTTGTTACATCTGGGCTATGAATACATTGCTTCCTTATACTGTGGTTGATTATAAGGAAAAGATCTTTTGGATAGCAGAATAAAGTAAATGTGTTCAATATGTTTTGAATCTGCTCTAGTGTCCAGGCTGTTTATCATGTAACCAGTAGCTTTGAAAGCAGTCATTCACCTAGGCTGATGCCAGTCAGTGAGATTATACTTAGTTATCAGGTTCCCTTGGAAGTAGTGCTTGGGTTTTTATGGTTTATCATAAGACTTGTAGGAGTTTATTTACTATGCTTGAGTGATGGGTCTCTTGCATGTACTCTGCCATTAGTCTTTGTGAAGATTTGATGAGGTCTTTAATAAAAAGCAAATTTGTGTCACGGAGCGGCTTCACATTTCTAGCTTTCTTAACAATCATTTCAATCCTATAATCATTAGAGACGAGTAGAAATGATTCCTTCAGCTCTAGTTATTGTTAACTTAAGCTTTAATGGGGCCAGAGCCAGACCACAAGAAAGGCTTTCCCAACAATCCAATCTATCTCCTCTCCTATATCTGGGCCTTTTCCCACACATGAGTATTTATGTTTGATGTGATATCCAAAGTATTAGTGGTTTGTTTTTTGTGAATTTGTATCTTAGATGACTAGGTTACATACAATGTGTGTGGTGGTGATATGTTTGGACAAAGTCCTTGTTTTATCTACAGAATCAAAAGGAGAATTTACAGTGGGATGGCAAAATAAACAAAGGTCATTTTTATGGAGTGCTCTGGAACTGGGCCTTTTCCTCTCAAAAATATTTAAAGGATTACTAACTTAGATGACACAATGCTTAACATGAATGGTATCTCTACAGTAACTATTTAGAAATCAGGAAGAAAAGAAGGTTACACATGTTCTACATGATGTCACCTATCCTTAAAGGAGTACTGAAGCAAAAGTTAACTTATACCCTATCCACGGGATAGGAGATAAGCAGCTGATCATGGGGGTCTGACCTCTGGGGCACCCCAGTCTAAGGGATGGGACTCCAATCTCCGGGATGGGACCCTGGTTCTCTCTGTAAGGAGCATGCATTGTCTACCGGTAGTCAGCACAAACTCCATTCATGTCTAGTGCTGTACTCTGGTCTTTCCGGCGTTCCCGCAACAATGAATGAAGTGCGTTCTGTCTGCAGCACACACTCCGCATTAAGCGTGGAGTCCCATCCTGGAGATCACGGGGAGCCCCAGTGGTCAGATCCCCTTGATCAGCTACTTATCCCCTATCCTGTGTATAGGGGATAAGTTCATTTTTGCCATAGTTCTCCTTTAAAGGATTAAACAAGGGAATATCAGCCTCTATGTACATAGTCTCCCGAGGTGTTACACAACTCAAAGGATTCTCATGTCATTGACAGCAGGAACCTTCCTGAGCCCAGTAGTTTACCTTGATCACCTGACTATAGGATTGCACATATCTGATCACAAATTTTGTACACAGTTTTGTGCCATTAGAGTGCTGATCAGGTTTAATACTACAAAACACAATATTCACTAACACTGAACCAGTCTACAAGGGCTGCATAACACTGCCAAGACAAACTGATGCAGTAAATAACGCAAGGTTGCCCACACACTGCCTCCATTGAAATAGCTTACCCTAATTGGCTGAGATCTCTCACATCCCTGTAGACTCCCCATAACTGACATATGCCAAGGATAATAATACTGTATTGTTCAGCCCATGCTGTTTCAGTGACAATCTGCACAGAGGTCTACAAGCTATTGTCTTTCTGTGGCTACATTAGTTCTGCCCACTAACTTGAAACAACAGTGAATCCCTTGGCCATCTCACTGTCTGCTCCCTCTGCTTTCCAGGCTTTGGTGACCTATAGATGAAAACTCTCACCTAATGGGTGCATGCTAGGGAACCAAATATATAACTTCTCCACATGCCAAACATCATATTTTTCCTGACCTCCAACCTATTACCTCTTCCATAGTATACAAGCCAACTATGGAACTCAAGCCAAATGACCTTTAAATCTCCACTGACCAATGCTTTATGTACACAAGCCTACTCTCACCTCCAGTGCATAGACATGCTTTTGATGAACATGCCCAACTACTATTACAGGTAGACACACATTTTTTATCTGCTCATCTAGTTGCCTCCTATGACCATCATGGTGCCATACACCAGTGTAACCACAGACATGCACACGTCAGCATAAGACTCTTCCTGGCACATCCTTCTTTTAGCTGACAGCCCGAAAAAACAATCATTTTGACAGTGTCGGGCAGTGCGGTTCTGTCATGTACAGTCACCCAACAGGATCTAAATGGTGCACAATCATCATATAACAGGTACACAGTATAAACATTCACATATACATTGCCTTTACAGAATATATTCGAGGCAAGAACAATAAACTATGGTAGTTCTTTATAAACAACTCTGCAGCTTCTACTTTGTAGTTGATAGGTTTACGTTATAACATGGAGTATTATTGGTTTAATATTTCTGTACTCCTGCTGAACCCCTTCAATATAGAACAAACAAATAGATAAAAGTCCATATGAAAAGTTAGCTAAACATTCTCTGTATCTGAAGAACAGCTGGTAACAAAATAGTTTGTTCAGTCAGTAAGCACATGACAGTAAGTGAATTGTGGGGGAACTTTTCTATTCTGTACACAGAAACAAGATGTAAAATGTATTGTACACTGCAGGTGCCAAGGAAATATTTATGTACTGTAAGTTTTCTATTTAGATTGTATCCCTGCCATCCTGATGTAGATTGGATCCTTGGCATCCTGATATATACCAAACTAAGATAGATTTACAATGTTTGTCTGTAAGCAAGAAAAACGTGAAATTTGTGTTCTGTTTTAAAGGAAAATGAAAGAAATGGCTATTTATTGATTGGTGTAAAAAATTCTATTTCATTCCAGATGAAAAAAATACGTACAAGATCAAAACATTGTAAATATTTTGTTTTTCATTTCTAGTTGTCCTTAAAAAAAACCTGTGGGTGACTTTTCCAAGAATTTACTTAAATGGGCACCTGTACTACATTTGGGCAGCTGTGCTGGCAACATATGACTGAATTTCTGTCTGATACGACAATTGGTCTGTGTACATGGCCGGTGAAAATCACCAGTAACAACGGACATTCAAATCAATCTCTTAGTGAGACAAATGGTCCTTTAGACTGGGTTCACACATTGCATCTCAGCTATACATCAGACCCTGTCAAATAAAAACAAACAGGGAGATTTATTAAAACCAGTGCAAAGGAAAGTGGTGCAGTTGCCCATAGATCGCTTCTTTCATTGTTGAAAAGGCCTCTGAAAAATGAAAGAAGCAATCTGATTGGTTACTATGAGCAACTCAGCAACTTTTCCTCTGCACAGGGTTTGATAAATCTCCCCCATAGAATGTGTGGTGTCATAGTTACATAGTTACATAGTTAGTACGGTCGAAAAAAGACATATGTCCATCAAGTTCAACCAGGGAACCTCATTTGCCAAGTGGATGCCCAGACACTTAGTCTATCCAAGTCATTTTGTAACTTATGCACATCCTCTATAGACTGTACCGTGCTACAAAGCTTGGTGTCATCTGCAAAGATAGAAACAGAGCTGTTAATACCATCCTCTATATCATTGATAAATAAATTAAACAACAGCGGGCCCAGTACTGAACCTTGGGGTACACCACTAATAACCGGGGACCAATCAGAGTACGAATCATTGACCACCACTCTCTGGGTACGATCCATGAGCCAGTGTTCAATCCAGTTACAAACTAAAATTTCCAAACCCAAAAACCTTAACTTACCTGTCAGACGTCTATGAGGGACAGTATCAAATCCTTTAGCAAAATCCAGAAACACTATATCCACAGCCATTCCTCTTTCAAGGCTTCTACTCACCTCTTCATAAAAGCAAATTAGATTGGTACTGCATCTTATACGGTACCTATGTATGTGTGGGTCCCCATAGCCAGAGTCCCTAGGACATAGGGATCCCTGTTCTGAAGCCTACCCCTTGTCGCCTCTATTCCAACTAATAGCCTAGTAATTTATGTAAGGGTAATGTAAATATAGTAATATATATGTAAATAAATGGTTAATTACCGGTTCCATAGAGTTGCAGGACCTGCGGGTCACGTGACTAGGTAAACTCTATGGTATTTTACTTAAGGACCTTTGGAGGCCCTGTGACGTATGCAATCCCATTACTCTGTGTAATGATGAGTGACAGATGTTCGGACCAATCGGATTCACCCCGCCCCCTGCCCGTATAAGGGAACGGCGGCCAACTTTTCTCTCTCTTGTTCCTGGGCTGTCAAACGAGAAGGATCTGCGCAGCAACTATCGCAGTGAGTTAGGCCCGAGCCTTGCGGCAACGGCTGAGTAATTCAGAATAGAGAGTGTATCAATTCCCAGACACTCTGCAGCATCACCGGACCTAATATAACCCCTAAATCCGGACGGATGTGCAAATATCTACCCTAAATTCAGAGACTTTCTAAATAGCTCAAGGTCCACAACAACTGTCAGTCACTGAGCAATATAAGGACTGTTTGTACGAGAATGTTACTGTGCCTTGGATGTATCGCAAGCACTTAAGTAAAGTTGTTCGAGTTCAAGTTCAATCTCCTTGTGGACCTTCAGTCATTTTATGCACCTATCATTACTGGGAAGGGCGGCGATAGGCCCGAGCATTGCCTCAGCATACCAGCCCTCAGCCTGGCGTCACAAACTATAGGGTTAACATTAAACTCTTATATACCGATATCATACCACCACTACCATACACCCCACAAGGGCTACCACAAATGTGTCAGCAGATAAGAACCATTTGGCCCATCTAGTCTGCCCAATATCCTGAATACTATGAATAGCCTCTGGCCCTATCTTATATGAAGGATAGCCTTATGCTTATCCCATGTATGCTTAAACTCCTTCACTGTATTTGCAGCAACCACTTCTGCAGGAAGGCTATTCCATGCATCCACTACTCTCTCAGTAAAGTAATACTTCCTGATATTACTGCATAAACCTTTGTCCCTGTAATATAAAACGATATCCTCTTGTGGTAGTTTTCCTTCTTTTAAATATGCTCTCCTCCTTTACCGTGTTGATTCCCTTAAAAGTTTCTATCATATCCCTGTGACAGTCTTACCGTAATGGCTGAGTAGTGGATCCACTGTCCTGTGTGAACTATGACTGAACCGTGCCAGGGAGCATAGTCTATGGTGCGGCTGGTTTTCACCAGAGTGGCAGGCGGTACCCAGGTCGCTACTCCTGGCACGAGGCATCCACACAGGTTGCCCAGATGTAACTTGGCACAGATGATAAAGCGTAGTCAGGACGGAGTACAGGTCAGAAGGCAGGCAGCAAAGAAGTGTAGTCGGGTCACAGGCACAAGGTCAGGAGGCAGGCGGCAAAGGAGCAAAGTCAGTTCACAGGTTGGAGGTCAGGAACACTAATATGGCACACATGATTAAACACTTTCTCTAAGGCACTAAGCACATAGATGTGGCGCCATGATAGGGAGGTGCCGGACTAATATAGAGTCCACCCTGCAGGCAACCAATTATGGGCATACTGACCCTTTAAAGGGGTTATCCAGGGAAAAAAACTTTTTTTTATATATATATCAACTGGCTCCAGAAAGTTAAACAGATTTGTAAATTACTTCTATTAAAAAAATCTTAATCCTTTCAGTACTTATGAGCTGCTGAAGTTGAGTTGTTCTTTTCTGTCTAAGTGCTCTCTGATGACACGTGTCTCGGGAGCCGCCCAGTTTAGAAGCAAATCCCCATAGCAAAACCTCTTCTACTCTGTGCAGTTCCCGAGACAAGCAGAGATGTCAGCAGAGAGCACTGTTGCCAGACAGAAAACAACAACTCAACTTCAGCAGCTGATAATTATTGAAAGGATTAAGATTTTTTTAATAGAAGTAATTTACAAATCTGTTTGACTTTCTGGAGCCAGTTGATGTATAAAAAAAAGCTTTTTCCTGGAATACCCCTTTAAATTCAGCAACGCCGTCATGCGCACCCTAAGGAAAGGGGTTGCGCGTGCTGGCGAAGTACAGAAGGAGAATGGCCGGGGACAGTGAGAGGTGAGGAGAGGCCCGGGATTCGTATGCAGGCGCATTCCGCATAGCGGGTCCCGGAGCTGCCATGAGTACAAGACGAGGTGCGCTCTCGGCCCGGCCCTTAGCAACGCCCGGGACACGTGTGTGGGTGCGTCCCGCATCACGAGTCCCAGGATCGCTAATGTCAGGGGAGAGGGAGTGCTCACTGCCAGAATGAATGGCCAGAGCACTGCCCATAACAATCCCCTCTGTCTTATCTTTTTTTCCAGGCTATAAATAAGGAATAGACCTGCTGTTTTGCACCACAGAATATGTCGGCACCCCTGTTTTGACAGGATCCCACATATGGCTGGGATACCCTTCATTAACACAGTGTGAACCCAACTTTTTTGTTTTGTTACTGGTACAGCAGCACAAATAATCACATTCCTAAGGTGTAATTTACTGTATCAGAACTTGTGTAATATTAGCCATTCTAGCATTTTGTACACTTTACAAAGTGTATTCATTTGAGCTGGATGCTTTTGTATAGCTTGTGAAATGTTATGTAAAGACGCACATAAAGAAATGGAAGACTTCTTACAGTTCCATCTTATGGTAACTGATAAAAGGATCTGCCTTTATTGGGAGCTTTTAAGAAAGCCCTCCTATTTTTTATTCTTTTTTTTTTGCTGCAAGTAGTTAGAGATTTATTAGTCAACTAGCTGATTACCCGGCGTTGCCCGGTTTTTCCTTCCTAATCCCTGTTGGGGAGGAAAATAAACAAAGGAGGAAGCTTTTGACTTCATATCCAGTCCTCATATATTCTTGTCATATCCCAACCCCATATCCCAACCTCCTGTCCCGACCTCCTGTCCCGACCTCCTATACCGTCCTCCTATACCGTCCTCCTATACCGTCCTCCTATCCCGTCCTCCAATCCCGTCCTCCAATCCCGTCCTCCTATCCCGACCTTCTATCCCGTCCCCCTATCCCATCCTCCTATCTCGACCTCCTATGCCGATCTCCTATCCTGTCCTCCTATCCTGTCCTCATATCCAGTCCTCCTATCTCGACCTCCTATCCTGTCCTCCAATCTCGAGCTCCTATCCCGACCTTCTATCCTGACCTCCTTTCCCATCCTCATATCTCGACCTCCTATCACTACCTCCTATCCCGTCCTCCAATCTCGACCTCCTATCCTGACCTCCTATCCCGTCCTCCTATCCCGTCCTCCTATCCCGACCTCCTATCCCGACCTCCTATTCCGTCTTCCTATCCCGACCTCCTATCCCGACCTATCCCGTCCTCCTATCCCGTCCTCCTATCCCGTCCTCCTATCCCGACCTCCTATCCCGACCTCCTATCCCGTCCTCCTATCCCGTCCTCCTATCTCATCCTCATATCCTGTCCTCCTATCCCGACATCCCGTCCTCATATCCCGACCCATAATATGTGTACGAGGTATTGATATATCTCCAGCCGTACGGATGTTATGTGGGAACATACATTTCCCCTTGATTTGCATGGGACTTTATACAAAAACCCCGACCCTCACAAATGGGGGTAGTTAAGGGTTAAATTAACTGTCCTATATTTTAAGTGGACATATAAGTAACATGTGACCAAGTATTATGGAAATATCTCCAGCCGTTTGGAAGTTATGCAGTAACATATATTTCCATTGACTTGTATGGGACTTTAAACAAAAACCCTGAACCTGGCAAATGGAGGTGAGTAAGGGTTAAATTACCTATCCTATGTTTGTTGGTGACATATAAGTAACATGTGTGCCAAGTTTCATGTTAATATCTTTAGCTGTTTGGAAGTTTTTGTGGAACATACACACACGTTGAGTTTTATATATATAGATGTTGTACCTCTAAAAGAGGTAGAGGATTTGAGGCGCTGAATCCTTATAAAGCTATTTAATCAATTTAATCAAAAGGGAATTATGCTATATCAAATACAATAAAGAAAAAGCTTTAACCTCTAAAGGATGCAGAGATTTTACATTTTTTTTCCTCCTTGTTTTTTAGTAGCTATAAGTTCTTCACTTTCCCACCTACAGCTCCATATTAAGACTTGTTTTATGCAGGACCAATTATGCTTTGTAAAAATATCACCATATTACCACAAAGTCTATGGCAAAGCCAATTTTTTTTTAAATAATGTAATCTTGCAATTTATGCAGGTTTTTATTTCTGCAAATTATATGATGTTATTATTTTATTTACTCCTTTTTTGTCCCATAGAAGACTATTATATAGCTCGCTTTGAGCTCGCTTCAAAGTCCCGTAGCAAGGGCAGGACGTAAATGTATGCTGTGTGTCTCTAAGGCAGTGGTCTTAAATTGTGGTCCTCCAGATGTTGCCAAACTTTAACCCCCAGCATGCCCGGACAGCCAACGGCTGTCCGGGCATGCTGGGAGTTAAAGTTTTGCAACATCTGGAAGACCACAGTTTGAGACCACTGCTCTAAGGGGTTGGAACATATGGCTTCCTAGATAAGACATATTTATCAATAGAGCACATGGATGAGATTGTATATGTTTCTTATAACATCTTGATTTAGTTGTTGGAGTGTCACTGAAATACGTATTTACATAATGTCCGAGTTTGTTTACAGATAGTATTTGATGTATCTGCCTCCCCATATATTGTGTGATTATTGAATGCAAGAAATGCTTCATTTTGGCCAGAATTTCCGTTCTGCAGGAAACACACATGTTGCCAAGATGGCCTGTTTTATGCAGTTTGTGTCTTAAAGAGCTACTCTGGTGGAAAACTTTTTTTTTAAAATCAACTGGTGCCAGAAAGTTAAACACATTTGTAAATGACATCTATTAAAAAAAAAAAATCTTAATCCTTCCAGTACTTATTAGCTGCTGAATACTACAGAGGAAATTATTTTCTTTTTGGAACACAGTGCTCTCTGCTGACTTCACAAGCACAGTGTCCAGAGTAGGAGAAAATCACCATAGCAAACATATGCTGCTCTGGACAGTTCCTAAAATGGACAGAGATGTCAGCAGAGAGCACTGTGCTTGTGACGTCAGCAGAGAGCAATGTGTTCCAAAAAGAAAGGAATTTCCTCTGTAGTATTCAGCAGCTAAGAAGTACTGGAAGGATTAAGATTTTTAATAGAAGTAATTTACTAATCTGTTTAACTTTCTGGCACCAGTTGATTAAAAAAAAAAAAAAAAAAATATATATATATATATATATATATATATATATATATATACGTTTTCCACCGGAGTACCCCTTTAACCTTTCGGTTTCAATTCTTGCTCCTGTCCAGGCATTTTCTAAGCTGCTCTGTAGGACTTAATGAACCATAGCATTAGCTATTAAATATCTCTCCGCTACTGCAATTTAATGTCCTAACTGGGATTTATATACTTCACATGACTATTACTTTGGAATACTTTGGCACGGTTACTGTGATAAATGAATGCTTTATATATAGTGCTGTGTGATTGAGTTATTTTTCAATTTTGGCCACATCATTGTTAATTTAATCCCTTAAGGACCGACCCATTTTTTGCCTCTATGACCAGGCTCCTTTTTTTTTTTTATTTGACATGTAGCTCTTTGAATGGTAACAATTTTAAACGCTTTTTCTGAGAAGAGCGATTCTGAAATTTTTCGTGACCTATTGTACTTTATATAACTGGTGCATCTTTGTTGACACATGAAGCATTTTTTGTGAAAAACTTCTTAATATTGTGAAAAACTGGAAAATATTCTGTGGGTCAGTATGATTATGGCGATACCCATTTTATATAGCTTTCTATGTTCTTTTTCCTTTTCTGAGCAAAATTCTTTTTCTGCCATTTATTTTCCAACAGCCGTAACTTTTTTGATTTTCGTCCGACGTCGTTGAGTAAGGGCTTATTTTTTGCGGGATGAGCTGTACTTTTTATTGGTATCATTTTTGTGCTAAGTGCTACCTTTTCATCTTTTTTATTCCGCTATTTGTACCAAAATTGGCGAATTTTGCCCTTTTTTTATGTTTTTTTTTTACGGCGTTTTTTACACTTCATACTTTTATTGAAGAACTTTTAATTTCATTTTTTACACTTTTTACAGGTTATACTATGCTGCAATACATTTGTACTGTAGCACAGTATAACCTGATGAGCTGCAGACACTACAGCCTGTGCGATCCAGCCTCTGGCTTGATCTCACAGGCTTCCGTAGCAGACAGACAGGAGGTCATGATCTGACCTCCTGCTGCTATAGCTACCAACAGCGACCCGCGATTGTATCGCGGCACCGCTGTTGGAGAACAGGGGGAGAGCGCTCCCCCTTTCAACACCATAGATGCCGTGATCAGGATTGATCATGGCATCTATTGGGTTAATGCTGCCAGGACCGGCATGATCGCGGCGGGACTCCGGCTGTGATTGACAGCCGGGTCCCATCGCCGATCTCCTGAGCTGCCCGCAGCAGTGCCGGAGATCGCTATGACGTATGCATACGTCCAATTGCGCAAAAGTGTCGGATGATTGGACGTATGCATACGTCCTATAGCGGGAGGGGGTTAAATGATTTATGCTATATCTCCAAACCCCACAATTTAATAAGAAAGTTATTCTTGCTTGTTGACACTACAATGAATGACTTTTATTTATTTATGCCTACTAAATAAATAGTAATATGGGATCCTACATGAAGGAAAAAATAAAGGTGAATCAGTCTGATGAAATGTTGCAATGTTCACTTTTAGAAAGGCGTTTAGTATTTCCAGCACTAACAATGTTTCATTCAGTGATATAAAAATAACAAAAGGGACCTATGATTTAACTCTAAAGGGGCTCCTTTCCACCATTTACCCCCTTGACAGCTAGGATTTGAAAAGCTTGCGATTTTTGTCTACAGTATCACCTGCACTAAGCTGTCGGTAAAGACATGTAGTGTAGGTGACTCTGATGACAACGGTACTTACCTTGTCCCATTCCGTGCTGTTGTTCTCCAGCAATCCTCTATGACTTCTTCAGCTCTGGGCTTGGCTTGGAGCATGGATGGAGCTCAGTGATGTCACCGCTGCTGTTTGCGTGCAGCGGGACCCAGCAGAGAACAGCAGCGGGGATGTCGCTAAGCTCCACCCCTGCTGCAAGTCAGGCCCAGAGCTGAAAATATCAAGGAGGATTGTCAGAGAACCACACCACGGAATGGGACAAGGTAAGTATCTTTGTCATCAGTGTCACCTGCACTACCTGTCTGTACCAACAGGTTAGTGCAGGTGACACTGATGACGGATGTCCTTTAAAGAAAACGAACTAGGTATCTTATCACATAAATACAATACTAAGCAAGCTCTAGCATTTTTTCTTCCTTGTAATCAATTAGAACTATCCATAATATACAATATATCACAACAGCAGATCCAAGTAACTTAGCATCATTAATGATAAAGAAAACTATAAAATCCCTTTAAACATAGCCTATTCTCAAAGCTAGATATTTCAGTTTGGCATCATAGTGGCTCATTGTTTAAGCATCCATAGGATGTTTGAATTGTTTGTATTTTTGTATTGGTTTCCATAAACACATTGGAAGGTCAACAATACATTATTATATACATTACATACAGCGTAACATTAGATTACCTACCTAAAAAAATTGCTGTGTACTGTAATGTCCCAGTACAGAACATGGTTCTGTACTACCCTTGGGCCCTGTCAGGTTGAGTCCCTCAGTGACCTGGGATTTTTTCCTGCAGTGTCTCCCCTGCTGTTATTATAAGTGTCATTTATTGTCATAGGATTATGGTCAGTGTATTAATGTATAGTCCATATAAAGGACCTGTGAGATGTCTGAGGGACCTGTGGAATGCCACGTTATGCTGTCACATGATGTTATCCAGAGAGCACCAGCTTAACCTATGACCCGCAGCTTGACGAATAGGCTTTGGCTCAGACCCCCTCCATATAAGAGGGCGTTCATTATAATTGTCGCTCTTTTACCATCAGTCTTTACTGAGACCAGCCAACACCAGATACCTCAGTGCTAGTGACCAGCACTTGGAAGGCCGCAAGGCTACAGTCATTTCAGTAAATCAAAAGTCTATGTCTGCTGTCACTACTACCCATAGTCAAGTCCAGTCTAAAGTCAAGCCTAATGATAATTAATTGAAGTCAATAACCAGTCTAGTTGGTCCCAGCAAGCTGCAAGGTCTTTCTGTGTTCCTGGTCACCTCTCTGGGAATCTGGCCTAGCTGTGAAGATAATACCATCTAGCTAAACTCAGTAAAGCCTCTGTTAAACCATAACTGGTTGTGTACTCTCCTTTCACCACTTAGCCATTGGAATAGCGTACGTGTGGTTCCAATACCCAAAAACCACTCTTGGGTTGCGAACATTAGGGATTAACAACACCTTGACCCAGGGGTTAATACTATCTTGCCCCTCCACCTACACTGCTACACCCCGTAGTCCAGCCATACACCATGGGTCACCACAGTACTAAAATGTTCTGCAGCAGCTTTAGGTGTAGAACTGGCAGGAGTGCTGTAGGAGGAAAGCTGAGCAAACTCAGTTCATTCTAGAAAATGTAGAGACTACAAACCATTAAAACACATGGCCATGCTATATGCTTCTGAAACATTTTATTTATTTATTTATTTTTACCTCGTGTCAAAGTATCCCTTTAATGGTTATAAACACATAGAAAGGCAATTTGAGGTGGATGTACAAAATGTGTAAATGATTAAAAATACACACTGTTGTGTCATACAATACAGTACACACATGTTGTGTTATAGAATACAGTGTCCTTATTAAATGACCCTTTTATAGAATTTATCAATTTTCGGTACAGTGCTGCTCACTTTTTTACCTTGTCTGATTGATGGATTCCATTTCTTCAACAGCTTTTTAATTTGTCAGCCAGATGAATGCTATGTCATTGCTGGAGACCTTGATTGGAAAAGAAATGGGTGCTGTACATATTAAAGCTTTGATGAATGTAGGCAATTTAGAAATCTTCTTAGAAGTGATCAGGTTTTTATTCTGTATTTCAAATGTGCATGTAAGAATTAGAGCACAAATGACACTGATGATATACTGTGGCCACGGAAGGTGGCACCTGATTGAGGCCGAATTAAGAAACCTTAAAGGGAAACTGTCATGAAATTATTATTTTTTAATTATATTTTTAATAACATATTAGTAACAAGTGACACCATTTTTTTTTAAATAAATAAATTGTATGTAACCCCTGTGGAGTTGGCTGTATTATCTGAAATACCCAGTAGATGGTGGATGGAGACCATAAATGAACTTAGTATGCTGTTAATAAGGACTAGAGCTGTGATCACATCATTAGCAGCCATTTCATGAGAGATAATGCTGATTGGTGGAGACTTCGGTCACATAATTGTGACATCACACAGGTCCTGTACCCTGAGGATTTGTTCAGACTACCACAAGCTCAGCCAGAGAAAAGATGTGCTTCTAGCTGTGAGAGACTGCACCACAGAGACAGCACCTAGCTGAGAGAACTCACTTCACACAGGACCACACCAGCAGAGACCTGCTGGCAGAGGCAAGCACTGAGTCCAGACGTCTGGTGAATACAGTGAGAGGAGACTGCTGCTGGACTGACCTAGTTAACCCCTTAAGGACCGGGGGGTTTTCCGTTTTAGCATTTTCGTTTTTTGCTCCTTGCCTTTAAAAAATCATAACTTTCAATTTTGCACCTAAAAATCCATATGATGGCTTATTTTTTGCGCCACCAATTCTACTTTGTAATGACGTCAGTCATTTTGCTTAAAAATCTACGGTGAAACGGGAAAAAAAAATCATTGTGCGACAAAATTGAAAAAAAAACGCTGTTTTGTAATTTTGGGGGCTTCCGTTTCTACGTAGTACATTTTTCGGTAAAATTGACACCTGATATTTATTCTGTAGGTCCATATGATTAAAATGATACCCTACTTATATAGGTTTGATTTTGTCGGACTTCTGGAAAAAATCATAACTACATGCAGGAAAATTAATACGTTTAAAATTGTCATCTTCTGACCCCTATAACTTTTTTATTTTTCCGTGTATGGGGCGGTATGAGGGCTCATTTTTTGCGCCGTGATCTGAAGTTTTTAACGGTACCATTTTTGCATTGATAGGACTTATTGACTTATTTTTAAATGATATAAAAAGTGACCAAAAATGCACTATTTTGGAATTTGGAATTTTTTTGCGCGCACGCCATTGACCGAGCGGTTTAATTAATGATATATTTTTATAATTCGGACATTTCCGCACGCGGTGATACCATATATGTTTATTTTTATTTACACTGTGTTTTTTTGTTTATTGGAAAAGGGGGGTGATTCAAACTTTTAATAGGGGAGGAGTTAAATGATCTTTATTCACTTTTTTTTTTCACTTTTTTTTGCAGTGTTATAGGTCCCATAGGGACCTATAACACTGCACACACTGATCTCCTATGCTGATCACTGGTTTCTCATAAGAAGCAAGTGATCAACGATTCTGCCGCATGACTGCTCATGCCTGGATCTCAGGCACTGAGCAGTCATTCGGCGATCGGACAGCGAGGAGGCAGGAAGGGGCCCTCCCTCCTGTCAGCTGTTCGGGATGCCGCGATTAGCCGCGGCTATCCCGAACAGCCCGACTGAGCTAGCCGGGAACTTTCACTTTCACTTTTAGCCGCGCGGCTCAGCTCTGAGCGCGCGGCTAAAGGGTTAATAGCGTGCGGCGCCGCGATCGGCGCTGCGCGCTATTAGAGGCGGGTCCCGGCTTCACTATGACGCCAGGCCCGCCGTGATATGACGCGGGGTTACTTTTTAACCCCGCGTTATATCAGAAGAGCAGGACCAAGGACGTACCGGTATGTCCTTGGTCCTTAAGGGGTTAATGGTGTTGTGAGGGTAAGCCAAAAGCCTCTTCCCTGTTCCACTACAGGGCATCTGTCTCCTTACTCAAAGTAAAGACTCTGAGGTTCAGTGGCTTATATTACACAGTGCAGGTTGCTTCAGTGACACTGCGGAGCAGGACTTATAAGAGCCCCAACACTCCTATGTGCACCAACGGCCATTAGAGCGAAGATAAAGGGGTGGACTGCAGGTGTGCTAGTGGGTGGGTGAGCAAAATACACATTTGAATTGTTATCTGTGTTACACTATTGTATTGTCCTATGTATGTTTGTTAATTTGCTACATACTATATAAAGATTTTCTAGTAAGGCTGTGTCAGTCTCATTGTACCAAGTATGTTCCCAGTGGGACCCCACATCCCTACCCCAGATGCTCCACTGTGTGGAGGCACTGTCGCAGACATGTACCCCAGCTCCCAGATAGCGGAGGTTCAGGATCCACCTGTCGGACGTAGTGAGGTAGCTAGGGTAAGGGACCCCAGAGACACTAGTGGGCACTCCCAAAAAGTTATTAGAGGGTATGAAAGCATCTCATTGTAGGGGGTCTGACCGCGGGGACCCAGACAATCTTCTGTACAGCACCCCAGCTCTACCCGTGTATGGAGCCGTGTCACCACACCATGCATTCTCTATTGGAGCGATGGTGATACAGGAGTGCTGTACTTCGGCGCTCCCTTGCAAAAACACATGGAAGGGGCTTGTGCACAAGGAGAGCTTGGGAATGGTTCAGTACACTTTTCCTCTATCCATCACTTCTTTACAGCAGGAGCGCATCTCCAAGGATAGGGGCCAGAGCACATTGTGGACAATCATGCTGTTCCCACTCTTTCACTCGGTTAAAGGGAAAGTGTCATCATTTTGCGTTAATTAAAAAATAAATGGTCAAGCCAGTGTTTTTTTATTTTATGCAACTTTTTATTTTATTTATTAATAATGTTTTTGATGGGGGCTGCCATTACATAGAGCAAGAGTGATTAAGTTGTTTCACAACACCAACACTCTTGCTCTACGGTACTGACCGGACATAGGAGAATTGAGACGGAGGTGGAGGGCGACTTATTGACATTCATTACTTTGTGAAAAGCTGTATTCTGCGCAGGACCCTGTGCAGAATACAGCCTATGTCGCAAATGCAGAGGAGAAGGCCGCCATTATATTGAAGTCCAGAGGATGCTGTAGTTGTCTAAACCACCAGTGGCAGTATCTGGAAAGAAAGGAGGAGAAAAGGATGGCAGGAGCAGCAGAGGGAGGCAAACATGGAAGGGTAATCCTACCATGTGCCCTCCGGCTTTCTCCACTCCTCCTGCCTGTTTGCAGGATTTGTATAACTCCCATTGACTTGGAGCGTAGCAAACGGCGTAGCCCCGCCGTTTACCCTGTTTGCGTAACTCTGGTGTTGCGCAAACAGGGTAGCCGGCGGGGCTACACACTTTGTGCTACTCCTATTAAAGCCAAAGGGAGTTACGCAAAATGGATCTGCCTAGTGGAATTGAAAAAAACTACAAATCCCCGCCCTTTTGCACACAGACACAAGAGGGAGGTAAAGACAAGCAAGGACAGATTTTGCAGCAAGTCCCTTGCTTTCACCAGATTTCTCATGTTAGCTCCCTCTGCTGGTCAACAGTGGGAAAGTAATTTTTTTTATTTTTCATATTTTTACAAATGTTTTCAAAAATATTAAAAAAATTTGAGAAATGTATTTAACCTCTAAAAAAAATAAAATAACATTTGGAGACACATTCTCTTTAAGACAAAAAACTTCTATTGACATAATCTCCATCGTTTTATGTTTGTTCTAAGCTGCTGCAAACATCTTAAGAGCATTCTAGTTTTTTGCATGAAGATACTTGGAAACCACTGACTAACATGTCAGGACAAGAACATTCAGTGTCTGGTTGCCATGGGCTCCAAATAGCCGCAAATTCTGCAATACAAAAACGATTTCTTAAGTGAACTACTTTTATTGCTTCACGTCATTTCTTCCAATTACTTATGCTTCATGTGAAGTAACATTGATAAGACATGGCTTTTGACACTTGTTTTGTTTTATTGTTAGCAGTTCGTGATGGTTGTGATGATGTGATAAAGTACTTTGGTAATACGAAGTGACAGCTTTGCTGTAATACACCAATAACTGAATGTATTTTCTTTGTAGCTGGGATGACAGCAGTTCTGCTAGCAGTGGCCTTAGTGACACCCTTGATAACCTCAGCACTGATGACCTGAATACATCCTCTGTTGGGTCCTATTCCAATGTGGTTTCTCCTAGGAAAACTAATCACACACCGGTAAGTGTTGGCCAATATTTCATGAATCCATTATACTTGGTCATGCTCTGTGTTATTAAAGTAAAAGTTTACAATGTACTACAGATTTATTGTAAAGGACCACTAAACACCAAAATGAAAGTGATGCTATATGAAGCGTGAAGGTAAAAAATTTGTGTTTGTTTACTGTTACTCTGACATTTCTTCTTAAATCTAAAAATGAAAATAATGCTGAGTGAAATGGAGTGTTTATGCATGGAAGTAATCTACATAGGTCATTAATTCCAAAACAATCTCTACTTTGGTACCTTAAAGGGGTACTCCACCCCTAGACATCTCATCCCCTATCCAAATGACCCCCGCAACCTCATCTGCGGCACCCCAGACATCCGGTGCACAGAGCAAACTTCGCTCCGTGCTGGATGACTTGTGATGTCAAGGCCACGCCCCGCTCGTGACATCATGGACATGCCCCCTCAATGCAAGTGTGGTGGCCCTGTCCGGCAGCCTCCCTTCAGTGTCCCCTGGGCTCCCTTGTACTTTTTTCCCACCTGTACATATGTTCTGCATTGTAATGTATTATAAAATGTCTTGTTGCTTTAAAAGTTGTACCATGTGATATGTCACGTGATTGTTACCCAGGAGGTATCAGTTAGCAGTTGACCCCAAGGGTGACCTATGGGCCCCTGCTAGTCTCCATCATATAAGCCCTGGGTGGAGCTAGCTTGCTCTCTTTGGAGATAAGTCTTTGCTGAGGTCAGTCATGCCTAGTGTGTGTTCCCAGAATGTTGTAGGCCTCAAAGTCAAGTCCTGCAGCCACCATCAAATGCAAGTAAGCTACAGTCATTGCATTTGTCAGTCTTCAGTCAAGTCAGTCCCTGTCAGCAACTGTCAAGTCAGCGTGGCCTGCATTACATTGTTCATGTCCTACTACAAGTCCCAGCAGGCTCTTAATCCCTTAAGGACCACGGGCGTACGGGTACACCCTGACTCCCTGGTACTTAAGGATTAAGGGCGTACCTGTATGCCCATGGGAATTCCAGGGCCCGCCACTCACCAGGCAGGGACTGGACCGGGATGCTTGCTGAAATCTCTCAGTAGGCACCCCGTGCAAACCCCTGGGGGTGTCCGGAGACCCCCAGATCAGCTATTTGTGACGATTCCGAGTCAATCGGGTCACCAGTGACCCGGAAAAAAAGGGTTTGCCCCCCCATGTGAATGTACACACGAACGAGAGTTTACAGTGAGTTTCTAGCTGCAAGTTTTAGATGCAGCAAATTTCCCATTGCAGCTCAAACTCCCAGCGGAAAAACACATAATAAAAAGTAAAAAACACTACATATACACATATCCCTACACAGTTAACTCCCCCCCCCCACAATAAAAATGAAAACATCTGGTATGGCAGTGTTTCCAAAACGGAGCCTCCAGCTGTTGCAAAACAACAACTCCCAGTATTGCTGGACAGCCATTGACTGTCCAGGCATGCTGGGAGTTTTGCAACAGCTGGAGGCATCTTGTTTGGGAATCACTGGCGTAGAATACCCCTATGTCCACCCCTATACAAATCCCTAATTTGGGCCTCAAATGCGCATGGTGCTCTCTCACTTTGTAGCCCTGTCGTATTTCAAGGCAACAGTTTAGGGTCACGTATGGGGTATTTCCGTACTCAGGAGAAATTGCCTAACAAATGTTGGGGGCTTTTTCTCCTTTTACCCCTTATAAAAAGGTAAAGTTTTGTAAAAAAAAAAAAATTATACTAACATGCTGTTGTTGCCCCATACTTTTCATTTTCACAAGAGGTAAAAGGAAAAAAAAAGACCCCCAACATTTTTAGCACAATTTCTCTTGAGTACGGAAATAGCCTGCGGGCGCACAAGAAGGCTCAGGAGTGAGAGTGCCATGTACATTTGAGGTGATTTGCACAGGGGTGGCTGATCGTTACAGTTCTGACATAAACTAAAAAAAAAAAACACCCACATGTGACCCCATTTTGGAAACTACACCCCTCACGGAATGTAATAATGGGTATAGTGAGCCTTAAGACACCTGAAAATGCTGGCGTTATCCCAAAATTTTCATTTTCCCAAGGGGTAATAGGAAAAAAGCTCCCCATAATTTGTAACCCCATTTCTTGTGAGTATATAAATACCCTGTGTGTGGACGTAAAGTGCTCTGCTGCCGCACTACAGGGCTCAGAAGAGAGGGTTTGCCATTGAGCTTTTGGAGAGAGAATTTTGCTGTAATTGTGCATTTACAAAGCCCCCATGTGCCAGAACAGATGAACCCCCCTACATGTGACCCCATTTTGGAAACTACACCCCTCAAGTAATGTAACAAGGGGTGCAGTGAGCATTTACACCCCACAGGTGTCTGACAGATTTTTGGAACAGTGGTACATAAAAATGAAAAATTTTATTTTCATTTGCACAGCCCACTGTTCCAAAAGTCTGTCAAATGCCAGTGGGGTATAAATGCTCATTGCACCTATTGTTACATTCTGTGAGGGGTGTAGTTTTCGAAATGGGGTCACATGTGGGGGGGGGGGGGGGGTCCACTGTTGGCACCATGGGGGCTTTTTAAATGCACATGGCCCCCAACTTGAATTCCAGCCAAATTCTCTCTCCAACAGCCCAATGTCGCTCCTTCTCTTCTGAGCATTATAGTCATCTGTGGGGTGGGATGTTGGTTGTTAATGCTCACTGTACCACTTGTTACATTCCTTGAGGGGTGTCGTTTTTAAAATAGTATGCCATGTGGGGGGTTGCTGTTCTGGCACCATAGGGGCTTTCTAAATGCGACATGCCCCCCAAAAACCATTTCAGAAAAACTCACTCTCCAAAATTGTTGCTCCTTCCCTTTTGAGTCCTCTACTGTGCCTGCCAAACACTTTACATCCACATATGAAGTATTTATTTACTTGAGAGAAATTGGGTTGGATTTTCCACAAGAACATGCGAGTGTAAAAAATGAAGATTTTGAATTTTCTCCTTCACTTTCCTGCTATTCCTGTGAAACACCTAAAGGGTTACACACTTAACGAATGACATTTTGAATACTTTGAGGGGTGCAGTTTTTATGATGGGGTCATTTATGGGGTATTTCTAATATGAAGGCCCTTCAAATCCACTTCAAAACTGAACTGGTCCCTGAAAAATTCTGATTTTGAAAATTGTGTGAAAAATTGCTGCTGAACTTTGAAGCCCTCTGATTTCTCCAAAAGTAAAAACATGTCAACTTTATGATGCAGATATAAAGTAGACATATTGTATATGTGAATCAATATATCATTTATTTGGTATGTCTATTTTCCTTACAAGCAGAGAGCTTCAAAGTTAGAAAAATGCAAAATTTAAGAAATCATGCAAGTATCGGCGAAAATTTACCACTGAGAATGTCACGAAAAAACTGTCTCAGAATCAAATTCATAAGTAAAAGCATCCTAGAGTTATTAATGTTTAAAGTGATGGTGGTCAGATGTGCAAAAAAACGCTCTGGTCCTTAGGGGGAAAATGGGCTTGGTCTTTAACCCCTTAAGGACGCAGGACGTAAATGTACGTCCTGGTGAGGTGGTACTTAACGCACCAGGACGTACATTTACGTCCTAAGCATAACCGCGGGCATCGGAGCGATGCCCGTGTCATGCGCGGCTGATCCCGGCTGCAGATCTATTCAAGTGTAACAAAAAATGTAAAAACATGTAAAAGTAAAAGTTAAAAAAAAGTGAAAAATCCCCTCCCCCAATAAAAAAGTAAAACGTCCGTTTTTTCCTATTTTACCCCCAAAAAGCGTAAAAAACATTTTTTATAGACATATTTGGTATCGCCGCGTGCGTAAATGTCCGAACTATTAAAATAAAATGTTAATTATCCCATACGGGGAACGGCGTGAACGAAAAAAAAAAATAATCCAAAATTCCTACTTTTTTAATACATTTTATTAAAAAAAAAATTATAAAAAATGTATTAAAAGTTTTTTATATGCAAATGTGGTATAAAAAAAGTACAGATCATGGCGCAAAAAATGAGCCCCCATACCGCCGCTTATACGGAAAAATAAAAAAGTTAGAGGTCATCAAAATAAAGGGATTATAAACGTACTAATTTGGTTAAAAAGTTTGTGATTTTTTTTAAGCGCAACAATAATATAAAAGTATATAATAATGGGTATCATTTTAATCTTATTGACCCTCAGAATAAAGAACACATGTCATTTTTACCATAAATTGTACGGCGTGAAACAAAACCTTCCAAAATTAGCAAAATTGCGTTTTTCGTTTTAATTTCCCCACAAAAATAGGGTTTTTTGGTTGCGCCATACATTTTATGATATAAGTGATGTCATTACAAAGGACAACTGGTCGCGCAAAAAACAAGCCCTCATACTAGTCTGTGGATGAAAATATAAAAGAGTTATGATTTTTAGAAGGCGAGGAGGAAAAAATGAAAACGTAAAAATTTAATTGTCTGAGTCCTTAAGGCCAAAATGGGCTGAGTCCTTAAGGGGTTAAGGGGTTAAAGGGGTATTCCAGGCAAAAACTTTTTTTTTATATACCAACTGGCTCCAGAAAGTTAAACAGATTTGTAAATTACTTCTATTAAAAAATCTTAATCCTTCCAATAGTTATTAGCTTCTGAAGTTTTCTGTCTAACTGCTCAATGATGATGTCACGTCCTGGGAGCTGTGCATGCTCCCGGGACGTGAGTCATCAGAGAGCAGTTAGACAGAAAATAACAACTCAACTTCAGAAGCTAATAACTATTGGAAGGATTAAGATTTTTTAATAGAAGTAATTTACAACTCTGTTTAACTTTCCGGAGCCAGTTGATATATATAAAAAAAAGTTTTGGCCTGGAGTACCCCTTTAAGGTCTCTGAGTCACTGGTCACCTCCATGGGCCCTGGCTGAACTGTATAGACTTTACCATCTGTCTATCCTCAGTAAAGCTACGTTATCAGTAACTTGGCGTTGGATTCATTATTGCCCCCGTGCCTAGCCCAGGATCTAGTGGTATACCTTTGGGTAGTATCGAAGATAAACCACGCCCTGGCATCATAAATACAAGGGTTAATTCCATCTGCCCTAGGGTAACAACATCTGCCCTCATCACTCCCCGTTACCACACAAGTCTATGGGAGGGGCCGAGATGGCCGTCACACCCCCTCGCATAGACTTGCATTGAGGGGGCATGGCCTTGATGTCACGAGCCTCAGCCGCTGCACCCGACGCTCTAAACGAACACCGAGTGCAGCAGGAAGATTGCTGGGGTCCCCAGCGGTGGGACCCCGTAATCAGTCATCTTATCCCCTATCCTTTGAATAGGGGATAAGATGTGTAGGGGCAGAGTACCCCTTTAACTGCCAGAAGAATTTGTGTTTCCATTATAAATTCTTCCCTCTATACTCAATAACATACTGCGCAGGGTCTGTGCATACTACAGCAAGGCCTCTTGTGGTTCTACTTAACAGATCACAATAGAACCCTAAGATGCACAGTAGAACCTCAAAAATAAGCATGCAATGAGTATCACAGACATACAACAGAAGATAAAATGCTAATGACACAGATCTTTAAACACTAAACCCACAGAGCCACCCTGGCATGTTTCGCTCAAAAGAGCTTCATCAGAGTTCTGGTTACATTTTCTTGTAGGGATTAAATAATAGGGTATTAACGATCCCTTCTCTATGTGGAGTTGTTAGTTTATAACTTACCTGAGACTCTACTGGGATGCTTTTCTCTATTGGTTCCCTTATGCACTGTACACACAATATTCATTGCATATTGTATATAACACATTGTACCCATATGACCTACAGTGTCTACTAGTGATTATATTCATTACATTTTATTAACTTAATTCTTCATTAAATTGATTTGCCCCGCCGCAGGTATGTTGCAGTATACTGTATGTCAGCATACTCTTTTATAGAGATCCTGATGTTTACCTCAGACTTGCAGCCTGAACATGATGTGACTGGGGCCTAGTCATAATTATAAAACCCAAGTCTAATGCTGTGTAGTCTGATTTATTTTCATTTGTTATGTTTTGAATTATTATTTTAACCTTTATTTTAGTTTTGAGTTTTTATTGTAAGTACAAATATTATTCTATTGTAGGAACCTTTAAGCCTCACCTATATGGGTAAAGGGGGTGTATAATGCAGCACAAAATATTCTTTTCTGCAATATATTTTTGGACATATTTATTGAGTGGAAACAGTGACATCTGTTGGCCACATTGTTTCATGAACCAATAGTTTTAAGAAGATCCTGAGATATCCTTCAGTAAATTCAGTAATTTTAGTCACTTTACTCGCACCAAACATCTATGGTGAAAATTGCAAATTGATACTTTAGAAAGTGCAAGACATCTGCATATACAGTCGACATACAGCCTACGCTAACATTACAGAATAATTTGGAAGCCCTTGTTTATGCTTATTATAACCTTTTTACCATGTATGAATTATCCTCATCCCCCCCCCTAAGGGCCGATTCTTACGACCTGTTTTCTGAGCAGAATTCCATTACAGAAAATACAATAGCCTCTTACTGTTTTAATGGTAATCTGCTGCACCATTCACACAACGGAATTCTGCCATGGAAATTCCAGATCCCAGACTCTGCCAAAAGAATGAAAGAGACCTCTTGAATATGCATTGGCTTCTATAGCAATGGCGCATTTTCAAGTGATCCTAGTGCCAGCTTGTTCTGTAGGCACCTGCTACAGGTGGTATTCTGTAGTGTGAGTGAGCCCTAAGTTAAGCAAGTGATAGATCAGTGGTACTGAACTTTTGTCCCAAACCTTACACTATTAAGTATCAGTGACTTACACTCATCTAATAAGATGCACATTGAGATGGCAAAGATGGCAGTGTTAATAGGAATATACTGGAGATTCTGCACACAGAACAAGCACGCAGCATAAGTCAAGGGAGTATTATAACTCTGCTCCTAATCACTGTCTGGACATTTTCACTTTACCACTGCACTTCAACTTCAGACAAGGAAGAAATATCTTGAGCAACACTCTATACATGGGGGTACATACAGATAGATCTTAATGGGAAGGGGTCTGAGCTGTCAGGAGGGATTTAATAGGGGATGATGTAATCCTGTAGTTCACAGAAAGTCAGCCCCACAGAAGAGACTAATCTTTTGTCTACACAATAATGAATGTAATATACTGGCAGTTCTGAAAGGTGGAGACATGACCCAGCTACAATAACAAAAAAGGCTATATATGTAGCTATGCAGCAGAGCTAGGTTAATACAATTTACACTGCAGGAATATTGCTGGTGAGTAAGCAATATAATAGAGGTCCAATACAATTTGTTGCCGGATTGCTTCTTTATTTTTATTTTTATTCAATAATTTGCTACTTAAGAATAAAAAACAATCCATATAGCTATGCTTAATATTCTAACTAAATATATGTCCTATATGCTGCAGCTAAGGACAGAATCTGAGAAGTCTTGGTGCAATGATGAGCTGAAGAAACAAGATGATGAATATGACATCAGTATAGAGAGTGGTAAATGGAAAGGACTTTCATCTGGACTGTCAGAAGACTCTGAAAAGGGAGGACAAAAGTCTTTATCTGTCTCTCAGACTGGGTCATGGAGACGAGGAATGACTGCCCAGATAGGAACTACATCATCCAGGCACAAATCTGGAAGCAGCTCCCTAAAAACAGGTATGAAAAATTGGAAAACCTACTTTATGTATTTTTTTTCTCCTGTTTTGTATTTATTCTTTCTAAAACATACTTGTTATTTATTATATACTGTATGTTATAATTATTATGATTTTGTTTTTTTACAACATTTCCTTTATTATGACATATCTCATCTTTTGCCAACAGGAAAAACAGATGATGTAAAAGCCTCTGAAAAAGTCAAAGCACCACTCAAAGGAGGCCCATTGCAGCGCTCCCCCTCAGATGCCGGAAAAAGCAGTGGGGATGAAGGTAAAAAGCCACCTTCTGGAATTGCACGACCAACAGCTACTGGTTCATTTGGCTTTAAGAAGGCTGGAGTTAGTTCACCAACCATAACGGGAAGTGGGGCTACAATTACTAGTGGATCAGCTACACTTGGGAAAATGCCCAAGTCATCAGGAATTGGAGGAAAAGGTGCTGGTCGGAAGACAAGTCTTGATGGATCACAAAACCAAGATGATGGAGTATTGTTATCCAACTCCAAAACCACTCTGCAGTATCGCAGTTTACCACGTCCTTCCAAGTCCAGTACTAGTGGGATTCCAGGAAGGGGAGGACACAGGTCAAGTACAAGTAGCATTGACTCCAATGTCAGCAGCAAATCAGCCGGTGCAGGAGGAACTAAACTAAGAGAACCGTCAAAGATCTCGGAGCGCTCCAGCCCTGTCAATATCAATCAAACAGACAAGGACAAGGAAAAAGTGTCAGACTCAGAAAGTGTCTCTTTATCAAGTTCTCCTAAATCAAGTCCGACATCCGCCTGCGGTTCTCAAGGTCTGAGGCAGCCAGGATCAAAATATCCCGATATTGCTTCTCCAACATTCCGAAGGTGAGACAATGTTTATCACTGGCTGTCATATATTGTTTGCATCAGTAGGGATTTTACAATGGACTGCATGTAAAGCTATGAGGCTCTTTCTATTGTATGTAGCATATGAAAACTTTATGAACAGTTCCATAATGTCTATGAATAAGTTCTAGATTTAAAGGGGTAACCCCACTTCACTGTTTCAGGTAAACAGTGTAGCTCACGAAGCTATGCCATTTGTGTAACTCCCATTATAGTGAATAGGAGTTTCGCAAATAGTATAATTTCCCCACTTTAGCTGCTTTAGGCTTTTCAAGCATCTTCGACAGCCGCAGACAGGCAGAGGTTGTCCTGAAAACTTAAAGGGGTACTCCACTGGAAAAAACATTTTTTTAATCAACTGGTGCCAGAAAGTTAAACAGATTTGTAAATGACTTCTATTTAAAAATCTTAATCCTTCCAGTACTTCTTAGCTGCTGAATACTACAGAGGAAATTCTTTTCTTTTTGAACACAGAGCTCTCTGCTGACATCATGACCACAGTGCTCTCTGCTGACATTTCTGTCCATTCTAGAAACTAAAGTTGAAAGGACAAGCGCTCCATAGAGTAGTAACGTTCAGATCCCGTGGTGAGAACCGTATATAAGTAAATTGCTCACCTTGGGTTGTTTTGCAACTTCATACACAACAATGATGTAAGCGTAAGGTAGTAGGTCGTCCAAGGCCCTCCGGTAAATATATGGCATTAGAGGATAAGGCTTCAACAGAACCCGGCTCTACGGCACTGATCGACCACAACAAGTGTAAGGATAAAAAGGGATTTATTTGACCAAAATACAACGCGTTTCACTGCACATGCGCAGGTTCTTCAGGCATCTTTTGAAGCCTTAACCTCTAATGCCATTCTATAAACTGTCCTGAGCAGCATATGTTTGCTATGGGCATTTTCGCCTACTCTGGACAGTTCTTAAAATGGACAGAGATGTCAGCAGAGAGCACTGTGCTTGTGATGTCAGAAGAGAGCTCTGTGTTCCAAAAAGAAAATAATTTCCTGTTGTATTTAGCGGCTAATAAGTACTGGAATGATTAAGATTTTTTAATAGAAGTAATTTACAAATCTGTTTAACTTTCTAGCACCAGTTGATTAAAAAAATGTTTTCCAGTGGAGTACCCCTTTAAACCTGAATCTGTCAGCTTTATTTGCTGCTCTATTTGCAGTCTCCCAGCCCATCCTAGACATACATTTAGAGCCTTGACCCCTTCAGCAACAGTGTCTATAGCTTATAGCAGAAAATACATCTGACGTATTTGATTTAAGGACATCTATAATAAAGCATAAAAAATATAATGCAAATGACGCTCTTCATGCATGAGCCATTTAAGCATTGTGCTTTTTACACATGGCGGAACACTCAGTATAATGCCTCCCTATAGTACAGTACAGAAGTATTCTCCCTTACAAACCAATGATCACATCTGAAATAACTTTACTACAGCTAAGTGTGTTATCATGTGATGATAATTCATGAACTTCAGAGAGGAGTCTAAGATAAATCTATTTAATAAGAAAACCGGGACAACACTTTAACAAGTAGATTAAGCCGTTCTTAAGTCTTTACTCAAGATCAGTAATCCCTTATATTTATTATTTTTTTTTACAAATTCTGCTTTAAAGCTTATTATGTGATACTGTCCACTTAGATTAATATGAATACAAATATTGAAATACAGAAGCTTATCTCAGAATTGCTTGTTTGCCATGTGTAACTGTCTCCCTCTTGTGGACAAAATAGATATTTCAGTATCTTCTTCTATTAATACTTTATGCATGAATTGTGCTGTTTAATAAGATACTAGGAGAATCTGAGCAAATGAGTGTACAAATGAGTTTGTATTTGTACATGTACAAACATGAGGTCACTTTGCCCAGTAGACCTGGTGCTGAATTTGTACATCACTTGATCTTGTGACAAAGACATGTAGCCACTGTACAGCATGACTTCTGTACAATGTAGAGACAGAGAAAGAAAATTACCAATCTGCATTGTTGACTTACTGTGACTAGAAGACTTCTCAAAAAGGCACAGGGTCATAGTTAAAAGAGAAGCAGATATAGTAGTCATTAAGTCACTACTAAATCCTGAAAAATAGGGAATCCAAAGGCCAGTATTAAAATAGCACATGGGGGGGAGTAGAGATAGAAATACCAAATTTTACTTCTTTAATGGTAATTACATTTTTATTACAGATATATTAAGAAGTTGATTTATTTACTTATTTATTTGTAATATTTCAATATAAACTCTGGTGTGTGAACATGTACTATTTATAGCCATTATCCAACTTCTGTATGACATTTTTCATCAGATTTCTGTTCTGTAGATGTCATCTCTAGTTTTCAGTTGTCCCTGATCTAGTAGGTACAGCCTAACCTCTGTTATATCTCTCATATACTGCACACACGCAGAGGGCAGTTTCTATAGCACGTCATTAGAAGTAGCAGCAGCATGGAAGAAATTATAGAGCGGTACTGTGAAGTGTAAACTGGGGTGCTGGATTCACATTCATAAACACCTAAAAGAAAAGAGCCACGGCACCAGTTGTTCTTATACAAATGAAATCTTCTTTAATGCAGCATTGCAGGACACATAGAGGTGGAACAAATCGCCAAGAGCGCTAGTTTCACGTCTTGTGACGCTTTGTCAAGACATGCTGGGAGGAGATGGAGACCCATCTATATCCTCCCTCTAACCAATCAATATAACACACAGTAAAATTACTTACAAAATGCAAAAAACTATCAAAAATACACAGATTATTAATTAATAAAGAAGTAGAGATGAGCTAAATTACAGTGATTCGATTCATCACAAACTTCTCGGCTCGGCAGTTCCTGACTTTAGCCTGTATAAATTAGTTCAGCTTTCAGGTGTTCCCGTGGGCTGGAAACTCTCTCCTATGACTGTATCCACCTTTTCCAGCCCACCGGAGCACCTGAAAGCTGAACTAATTTAAAGTCAGCAACCGCCGAGCCAAGACGTTTGTGACAAATCGAATCACTTAACTTCACTCATCTTTATAAAGGAGGTATCAAAATGACAACAGAAAATTAAAGGAATTATGATAAGCCATTGTGGTTATTCAGACCAAGAGCACCTGTTGCTCCGGTACAAATGATCCATTTTGCCTCGGCATGCAATCATTTAGTATGATGGTCCAGACCTCCTTCTGTGTACATAATCCTCTGCAATCCTAGAAACCTTAGTGCATTACTGTTGCTATTGTGCATTTCTTTAATATGAGTGATCAAGTAAGGACAGCCTTTACCAGTCCTGATCGAGTTGGTATGTTCACGGAACCTATGTAGAGGACGGATCGTTTTACCAATGTACATAATACTGCATATACCACAAAATCCGAGCGACAAGTAATAAAATCTGTTACATTATGATTAATACATACCAATTGGATATTAGTAGTGTCTTCAAATTGTTTACAAAATGAACAATGCTTACACTTAAAGTTCCCTTTTGGGAGACTATGCTGTATCCAATTGTGACGGACCTGTGGAAGACGACTCTTGACTAGTTCATTCCTTAAATGGGCACTGTCACCAACTTTTTTTTTTATATGTTGTAGTACATATGTACTACAACATATCTCTAATATAGTGTCATTATTTTTTTAATTTATTAACATAGTGTAATTTACATTTGAAAACCGGCCACTAGGGGGCTCCCTCCTAGTGGCCAGCTGCAACCTAGCGTGACGTCATGCCTGAATTCGGACTGATGCAGGCCTGGCAATCAGTCCTTATTCACTCAGGCTGCGCTCGCTCCCTGCCTGTCAATCAGACAGGCGGGAGCGAGCGATGTGAACGCCAGGGCTGCGTTCATTGGCTACCTGGCCTCGCAGCTGCCTCATTGGTTGCCCGCCCACGGCATGTAGTCTGAAGGCAGCATGGCACTGAATCTCAGTGCTGCGCTGATGCTCCAGGACTATACATGTCCTGTACGGGTAAGTGAGATCTTATTTCACTTACCCGTACTTTATTTCGGTCCCACACCCTGTGAATACCTGCGTCCGCTCCTCCCCCAGCTTCCAGAAGATTTCCGAAGCTAGAGCTGGGGGAGGGCAGAGCAAGGGGAGAGAGGAGGTACACGCCCCCTCCCTCCTCTCCCCGAGCTGAGGACGTAGATCTTTATGGGGAGAAGTACTCGCCCCCTCCTTCCTCTCCCCTCCCCGAGCTGAGGATGAAGATCTCCACGGAAAGCCAGAGCAGGGGAGAGAGGAAGCCAGAGCACTGTTCCTCATCTCCCCTGCCTGAGCTCTGACTGTGTTTACTGTACACAGACTGGGGATTCATACACTGCAGGGACTGGGAATAAATCTCTGCATGGGGATGATTTCTATGTGAGAAGGAGTTATAGTCCCTGTTAGGTCTGTGTGTATGCGGGAAGTTGTAGTCCCTGTTAGGTGTGTGTATGCTGTGAGTTGTAGTCCCTGTCATATGTGTGTGTATGCGGGGAGTTGTAGTCCCTCTTAGGGGTGTGCGTATGCTGGGAGTTGTAGTCCCTGTTAGGTGTGTGTATGCTGGGAGTAGTAGTCCCTGTTAGGTGTGTGTGTATGCTGAGAGTTGTAGTCCCTGTTAGGTGTGTGTGTGTGTATGCTGGGAGATGTAGTCCCTGTTAGGTGTGTGTGTGTGTGTATGCTGGGAGATGTAGTCCCTGTTAGATGTGTTTATGTATGCTGGGAGTTGTAGTCCATGTTAGGTGTGTGTATGTATGCTGAGAGTTGTAGTCCCTGTTAGGTGTGTGTATGCTGGGAGTTGTAGTTCCTGTTAGGTGTGTGTATGCTGAGAGTTGTAGTCCCTGTTAGGTGTGTGTGCTGGGAGTTGTAGTCCCTGTCAGGTGTGTGTGTGTATGCTGGGAGTTGTAGTTCCTGTTAGGTGTGTGTGTATGCTGTGAATTGTAGTTCCTGTTAGGTCTGTGTGTATGCTGGGAGTTGTAGTCACCTGTTAGCTGTGTGTGTATGCTGGGAGATGTAGTCCCTGTTAGGTGTGTGTATTTATGCTGGGAGTTGTAGTCCCTGTTAGGTGTGTGTGTGTGCTGGGAGTTGTAGTCCCTGTTAGGTGTGTGTGTGTATGCTCGGAGTTGTAGTTCCTGTTAGGTGTGTGTGTGTGTGTGTGCTGTGAGTAGTAGTCCCTGTTAGGTGTGTGTATGCTGGGAGATGTAGTCCCTGTTAGGTATGTGTGTGTGTGTGTGTGTGTGTATGCTGGGAGATGTAGTCCCTGTTAATGCTGGGCGTTGTAGTCCCTGTTAGGTGTGTGTATGCTGGGAGTTGTAGTCCCTGTTAGGTATGTGTGTGCTGGGAGTTGTAGTCCCTGTTAGGTCTGTGTGTGTATGATGGGAGTTGTAGTCCCTGTTAGGTCTGTGTGTATGCTGGGAGTTGTAGTCCATGTTAGGTATGCATATGCTGGGAGTTGTAGTCCCTGTTAGGTGTGTGTATGATGGGAGTTGTAGTCCCTGTTAGGTGCGTGTGTGTGTGCTGGGAGTTGTAGTCTCTGTTAAGTGTGTGTGTGTATGCTGGGAATTGTAGTCCCTGTTAGGTGTGTGTATGATGGGAGTTGTAGTCTATGTTAGGTGTGTGTGTGCTGGGTGTTGTAGTCCCTGTTAAGTGTGTGCGTGTGTGTATGCGGGGAGTTGTAGTCCCTGTTAAGTGTGTGTGTGTATGCTGGGAGTTCTAGTCCCTGTTAGGTGTGTATGATGGGAGATGTAGTCCCTGTTAGGTGTGTGTATATGCTGGGAGTTGTAGTCCCCGTTAAGTGTGTGTATGCCAGTGAAACACTGGTGTATGCCCTACAGAGGTGTGGTGAACTACAACTCACAGGAGACTACAGAGGCAGCGTGCTGGTGTTATACCACAGACTGAAGACTCCTGAATGACACATGCTGGGAGTTGTAGTCCCTTTTGTGTGTGTATGCCAGTGTATCCCAACCAGGGCTGAGTTATATTAGTGTGCTGTGTATAACGCTGTATATATATATATATATATATATATATATATATATATATATATATATATATATTAGTGTGATGTATAATGCCGGTTTCCTCAAGCTGCAAGGGGGAGGACGAACTGCATGAGCTGGTTTCTGCTTTTTCATGGGGTGTTCATTAGCCCTTTAAAGAGGACATAGAAATGAATGGGGTTTGTACAGGACATGAACATCACTCTATGAACCCTGTGCATTTCTATGTCAGCATTCATGCAAGCTTGTAGAAATGCATGAGGTTCATACAGGGAAGCAGAGATGCACGGGGTTCATACAGGGAGCAGAAATGCACAGGGTTCATACAGGGAAGCAGAGATGTACAGGGATCATACAGGGAAGCAAAGGTGCACAGGGATCATACAGGGAAGCAGAGATGCATGGGGTTCATACAGAGGCCTTCATGTCAGCGTGTATTGTACTGCAGCTTTGAGAGAAAATCATGTCAGGAGGGACGTACAGGAGAAATAACTCTGTAGCATGTACAGCTTCATGCAGGGGAAATTGAGAAGGAGGGGAAAACGGATTTTGGCGGCGGCCGCCAATTGAAATCTACACTTGCAGAATTCTGCAAGTGGAGTTTTAGATTAAATCATTAACCTGTCTAGGACCAAGGGCGCACCTGTACGCCCTCAGGGTTTCCGGTCACCACCGGTTACCAGGCGGTGAACGGAACGGGATGCCTGCTGAAATCAGGGGAACTGTGATGTGAGCAGCGGTGGTGGTCCCTTACCAACTGCGGGCAGCAATCCTCCTCTAGGTGTGGCGGGCGGCGATCGTGCTGTTGACGGGAGCCAGGAGTCGAATAGTTGCCTAGCAACATCTGGAGGCCGACAGTTTGGAGATGACTGTACAGTGGTCTCTAAATTGTGGCCATCCAGATGTTGCATAACTACAACTCACAGCATGCACTGACAGACCATACATGCTGGGAGTTGTAGTTTTGCAACAGCTGGAGGCTCATTGGTGGCTAAGCACTGAGTTTGGTTCTGTTACCTAACTGGGTGCTTCCTCACCAGTGTGCCTCCAGCTGTGGCAAAACTACAACTCCCAGCATGCACTGATATCCGAAGGGCATGCTGGGAGTTGTAGATATGCAACAGCTGGAGGTACACAAATACAACTCTCAGCATGCCCAGACAGCCATTTCCTCTTTGTGCATGCTGGGAGTTGTAGTTATGCAAGATCTGGATGGCTACAATTTAGAGACCACTGCACAGGGATCTCCAAACTGTGGCCCTCCAGATGTTGCTAGGCAAGTACCTCACCTCCTGGCTCCCATCAACAGCACGATCGCTGCCCGCCACACTTAGAGGAGGATCACCGCACGCAATTGGTAAGGGACCTCCAACGCTGCTCACATCACAGTTCCCCCCGCTCTGCCCGGACTACCGTAGGTGGGTAGAGCGGAGGAACTAAATTTTAACCCTCGCGCCACCTCCCCGATCTGCTATTGGTCCATCGCTTCTGACCGGCCAATGACAGGGGTGGCACCCTTGCCACCTCACTCCTATCACTTCAGGGTGATCGAAGCTGTCTTTGACAGCCCCGACCACCCTTATTTACCGGGTCACCGGAAACCCATATGACCTGGAATCACCACAAATCTCTGGTCTGAATTGACCAACATGGGGGGGCCTCTGGAGCCCCCCAGGCACAGGATACCTGCTGAACGATTTCAGCAAGGCATCCCGTTCCGTTCACCGCCCGGTTACCGGAGGTGACCGGAAACCCTGAAGGCGTACAGGTACGCCCTTGGTCCTAGACAGGTTAATGATTTAATCTAAAACTCCACTTGCAGAATTCTGCAAGTGTAGATTTCAATTGGCGTCCGCCGCCAAAATCTGTTTTCCCCTCCTTCTCAATTTCCCCTGGATGAAGCTGTACATGCTACAGAGTTATTTCTCCTGTACATCCCTCCTGACATGATTTTCTCTCAAAGCTGCTGTGCAATGAATGCTGACATGAAGACCTCTGTAAAAACCCCGTGCATATCTGCTTCCCTGCATGAACATTGTGCATTTCTGCTTCCCTGCATGAACCTTGTGCATCTCTGCTTCCCTGTATGAACCCCGTGCATCTCTGCTTCCCTGTATGAACCCCGTGCATCTCTGCTTCCCTGTATGAACCCCGTGCATCTCTGCTTCCCTTTATGAACCCCGTGCATCTCTGCTTCCCTGTATGAACCCCGTGCATCTCTGCTTCCCTGTATAAACCCTGTGCATCTCTGCTTCCCTGTATGAACCCCGTTCATCTCTGCTTCCCTGTATGAACCCCGTGCATCTCTGCTTCCCTGTATGAACCCCGTGCATCTCTGCTTCCCTGTATGAACCCCGTCCATCTCTGCTTCCCTGTATGGACCCCGTGCATCTCTGCTTCCCTGTTTGAACCCCGTGCATCTCTGCTTCCCTGGATGAAACCCGTACATCTCTGCTCCCTGTATGATCCCCGTGCATCTCTGCTTCCCTGTATGAATGCTGGCATATAAGTGCACAGGGTTCATGCAGTGATGTTCATGTCCTGTACAAACCACATTCATTTCTATGTCCTCTTTAAGGGGCTAATGAACACCCCATGAAAAAGTAGAAACCAGACCGTGCAGTTCGTCCCCCCCCCTTGCAGCTTGAGGATACCTGCGTTATACACAGCACACTAATATATATATATATATATATATATATATATATATATATATAGCGTTATACACAGCACACTAATATAACTCAGCCCTGGTTGGGATACACTGGCATACACACACAAAAGGTACTACAACTCCCAGCATGTGTCATTCAGGAGTCTTCAGTCTGTGGTATAACACCAGCATGCTGCCTATGTAGTCTCCTGGGAGTTGTAGTTCACCACACCTCCACAGGGCATACACCAGTTTCCCAACCAGGGTGCCTCAAGGTGTTGCAAATCTACAACTCCCAGCATTCCCTGGGAAACACTGGCATACACACACATAACAGGGACTACAACTCCCAGCATACACACACACACAAACACCTAACAGGGACTACAACTCCCAGCATACACACACCTAACAGGGACTACAACTCCCAGCACACACACAAACACACCTAACAGGGACTACAACTCCCAGAATACATACGCACACCCCTAAGAGGGACTACAACTCCCAGCATACACACACACACCTCTAACAGGGACTACAACTCCAAGCATACATACACACACACACACCTAACAGGGACTACAACTCCCAGCACACACACACCTAACAGGGACTACAACTCCCAGCATACACACACACCTAACAGGGACTACAACTCCCAGCACACACACACCTAACAGGGACTACAACTCCCAGAATACATACGCACACCCCTAAGAGGGACTACAACTCCCAGCATACACACACACCTCTAACAGGGACTACAACTCCAAGCATACATACACACACACACACACCTAACAGGGACTACAACTCCCAGCACACATACACACACACACACACACACACATCTAACAGGGACTACAACTCCCAGCATACACACACCTAACATGGACTACAACTCCCAGCATCCACACACCTAACAGGGACTACAACTCCCAGCATACACACACCTAACAGGGACTACAACTCCCAGCATACACACAACTAATAGGGACTACAACTCCCATCATACACACACCCCCACCTAACAGGGACTACAACTCCCAGCATACACACACACACCTAACATGGACTACAACTCCCAGCATACATACACACACCTAACAGGGACTACAACTCCTAGCACACACACACACCTAACAGGGACTACAACTCCTAGCACACACACACACCTAACAGGGACTACAACTCACAGCATACACACACACCTAACAGGGACTACAACTCCCAGAATACACATACGCCTAACAGGGACTACAACTCCCAGCATACACACCTAACAGGGACTACAACTCCCAGCATACACCCCCCCCCCCCCCCCCTAACAGGGACTACAACTCCCAGCATACACACACAAACCTAACAGGGACTACAACTCCTAGCACACACACACACCTAACAGGGACTACAACTCACAGCATACACACAGACCTAACAGGGACTACAACTCCCAGCATACACACCTAACAGGGACTACAACTCCCATCATACACACACACCTAACAGGGACTACAACTCTCAGCATACACACACCTAACAGGGACTACAACTCTCAGCATACACACACCTAACAGGGACTACAACTTTCAGCATACACACACCTAACAGGGACTACAACTCCCAGCATACACACACCTAACAGGGACTACAACTCTCAGCATACACACACCTAACATGGACTACAACTCTCAGCATACACACACCTAACAGGGACTACAACTTTCAGAATACACACACACACACCTACCAAGGACTACAACTCCCAGCACACACACACACACACACACCTAACAGGGAATACAACTCCCAGCACACACACACACACACACACACACACCCAACAGGGACTACAACTCCAAGCACACACACACCTAACAGGGACTACAACTCCCAGCATACACACGTACACACACCTAACAGGGACTACAACTCCCAGCATACACACACACCTAACAGGGACTACAACTCCCAGCATACACACACACCTAACAGGGACTACAACTCCCAGCATACACACACACACACATAACAGGGACCCCTCCTCCTCCTCACATAGAAATCATCCACAGGCAGAGATTTATTCCCAGTCCCTGCAGTGTAGAATCCCCAGTCCGTGTACAGTAAACAAAGTCAGCGCTAAGGCATGGGTTTATTGAAAGAGCTAGTCAGAGCTCAGGCAGGGGAGATGAGGAACAGTGCTCTGGCTTTCCGTGGAGATCTGCGTCCTCAGCTCGGGGAGGGGAGAGGAAGGAGGGGGCGTGTACTTCTCCCCATAGAGATCTTCGTCCTCAGCTTGGGGAGATAAGAGAGGGGGCGTGTACTTCTCCCCGTGGAGATCTACGTCCTCAGCTCGGGGAGAGGAGGGAGGGGGCGTGTACCTCCTCTCTCCCCTTGCTCTGCCCTCCCCCATCTCTAGCTTCGGAAATCTTCTGAGAGCTGGGGGATGAGCGGACGCGAGAATTCACGGGGGAACAAAATTCCACCTCACACCGGGTCCCGGCAGTGAGCACGGCAGGTGGGCGATACTCCTCCTCCCTGAATAACACTACACTGCTAAACAGGGAGGAGGAGACCCCGGAGCAGCCTGCCGTGTGATATGCTGCTCATCTATACGGGCTCCCAATAGGAGCACAGCATAGATGAAGTGAGGGCGGAAGTCTTCGCCCAGCAGGCGTCAGTGACGTCACGCCTGCTGGGGAAGTCGGCTTCCGGGAGAGCTAGGGAGAAGAGCAGAAGATGAGCCATTTATAAGGTAGCAAACATTTTTTTAAAGGCAGGGAGGGGGTTAGAGATAGTTTAGCAATATGTAGGGACAGGAAAAAAAAATACAGATGGTGGGAGCTACTCTTTAAATTACATGTTCTGCAGAATGACACCACCGGAGGTTCAGCCGTAAAGGCCCGTAAGTCAGTATCAGCCTGTATGATATGCCAATTTCTACGGATAGTTTGCCTAACAATGTTTGACTTAGGGCTGTGTTCAAATGAAAAAACAGCTTGGGTCATTTCACCTCTTTTGCTGTTTCCTCTATTGAACACCAGATCTTCTCTATTTTTCACCCTAGCCCTAGAAAATGCATCCTGAATAACCTGTTCATCATAGCACTGGTCCCTCTGCATTAGCTCACATGATTGTTGCAGAAGAGATACCATGTGGTAATGATCTAGATACATGAACAGGATGGAAACTTTTGTAGTGCACTAATGAATTGGTGGCAGTAATTTAGCGGTAACCTTTTACTGAGATACCCGAGGAGGAGGCTAACAATGTGACATCTAGGACCTGCAACTCAGTGTCAGAAAGGTGAGACGTAAATTGCATGTTTAATTCATTCGTATTGATATATAAAACAAACTCATCAAACCTTTCACTTGAACCCTCCCATACAATCAGGCAGTCATCGATGTATCTTGACCAGTGTATTATGTCTGTATTAAAGGGGTTATTTGAGAAGTAAATGAAAAGTTCCTCCCACATTGCCAAAAATAAAATAGAATACGTTGGTGCCACTGGTGCGCCCATTGCCGTACCAGTCCGCTGGCCAAACCAGTGGTCACCAAACTGAAATGTGTTGTGCTCCAGAATGAACATAAGAGCTTTGCATACAAAATCAATGCATCCCTGATCCTTACCTGCCCTCTCTAGGAATTTTTTGACTGCTTTTACTCCGTCTTGGTGGCATATACGGGTATACAGGGCAACTACATGAATAGTCGCCAACTTATAACCCGATTGCCACTCAAGACCCTCTACTCGATCGTCACTCAAGACCCTCTACTCCAAAAGGGAACTTTAAATGGGCACTGTCACCAACTTTATTTTTTAATATGTTGTAGTACTTATGTACTACAACATATCTCTAATATACTTTTATTATTTTTTTTCTTTAAAAAGGATTAATTTACATTTGAAAACCGGCCACTGAAAAAGGACTGATTTTGGAGTGGCAATCAGTCCTTTTTCAGTTATGCTGCACTCGCTCCCTGCCTGTCAATCAGACAGGCGGGAGCGAGCGCATTGGCTCCCCGGCCACTGGCTGGGAGGCCACTCCTCCCGCACATCGCCGCCGCCTCGTTGCCGCCGCTGTCCCTGCACACCCGCTGCCGGACTCTGCAGTAACTGCAAGTGTAATGAGGGAACGGGGTATGCGGGGCGGGGGCGGGGGGTTGGGGATTGAGGAGTGAACAGGCTAGTGCCGTAGGGGGGAAACGGGCTAGCAAAAAAAAAATAGGATGGTGGGAGCTACCCTTTAAGTGTAAGCATTGTTCATTTTGTAAATAAATTGAATACACTACTAATATCCAATTGGGATGTATTAATCATAATGTAGCAGATTTTATTACTTGTCGCTCTAATTTTGTGGTATATGCAGTATTATGTCCGTGTTGTATATTTTACATTGTTAAAATGATCCGTCCTCCATTTCATAGGTTCTGTGAACATACCAACTCGATCAGGACTGGCAAAGGCTGTCCTCTCTTGATCACTCATATAAAAAAAATGCACAATTGCAACAGTAATGCACTAAGGTTTCTTGGATTGCAGAGGATTATGTACACAGAAGGAGGTCAGGACCATCATACTAAATTATTGCAGGCCGAGGCGAAATGGATCATTCGTACCGGAGCAACAGGTGCTCTTGGTCTGAATGATTTATCTTCATTTCTTTAATTCTCTGTTGTAATCTTGATACCTCTTTTTTTAATTAATAATCTGTGTATTTTTGATAGTTTTTTGCATTTTATATGTGATTTTACTGTGTGTTATATTGATTGGTTAGAGGGAGGATATAGACGGGGCTCCGTCTCTTCCCAGCATGCCTTGACAAAGCGTCACAAGACGTGAAACTAGCGCTCGTTGGCGCCTTGTTCCACCTCTGTATGTCCCGCAATGCTGCAATAAAGAAGATTTCATTTGTTTAAGAACACCCGGTGCCATGGCTCTTTTTTTTTTTTGGGTGGATCAAGACAAGTCTGTCTTCTTACATTGAGCACGGGTTGATTGGATCTTAGCGTCTGAACTGGTTGCCCTTAGCAAGAGTGAGTGCTCCTTCCTTATTCACATTCATAAACCTTCTGCAGCCTCTTTGTCTCTCTTTCTTTCTCTCTATCCATTCCTCCTTCTTCCCCTTCCCCACTTCATAGAAGTCTATGTGCAGCTGTAAACTGACTCTTCAGTGAGCTGATCTGTCTTCTGCAGTTTTTGCAGAATGAATAAAAAATTTGGAAGGGGGCAGAAAATGAGCCTGATAAGTGGAAAATGAGGCATTCTTTTAATATCAATACAGATTTTCTTATATTTGTACTATTTGGACTGGTGAAATACTGTGAAGTTAGCATTGTATGTATTGTGTCACTTTGATTCTATTTATTTTTTTCTATATATTTCATGTAATTTGGGTAGTGTACTGACCATACGGACCACTCTTTTTGATTGCATACTTTGACTGCATATATTTTTCCTCAGCAGCCAATATCCTTACCTTTTTTTTTTTTTTACCTCTGTGTGGTTTCTTTTATAGATTTTTATAAATAAGCTGTTCAGGCATGCTGGACTTTGTAGTTTTGCAACAACTGGAGGCACCCTCGTTGGGAAACAGTGCTGTAATGCATAGTGTGCCGCTACTTGCCATGCACTTATTTTCGAATGTAGTCCATGAGCAATGATCCATGTCGTCCATAAATAATTTATGAGTTCTTGGTCTTGAAAATTAAAAGACTGCCGCATAATAAATTTATAATGTTTTCTATTACTCTACAGATTATTTGGTACTAAAGCAGGAAATAAACCCTCTTCCCCTGTCAGTGGTGATGGTGTAAAGTCTGCTTCAGTCATGTCCAGCCCCAGCAGCACATCCTTAGCTCGACAAGGCAGCCTGGATTCTCCATCATCTGGTACAGGTAGCATGGGAAGTGCTGGCGGACAGAGTGGAAGCAGCAGCCCCTTGTTCAGCAAACCTAATGAATTAACCCCTGATGTTATAAGCCTAGGACATTCCTTGGCCTCAAGCCCGGCTTCTGTTCATTCCTTTACATCTGGGGGCCAAGTATGGACAACAAATCTGAGCAGTTCGTCTGCTGGTAGTAAAGATACTCCTAGTTACCAGTCTATGACAAGCCTTCATACCAGCTCAGAGTCCATAGATTTACCGCTCAGTCATCATGGATCACTATCTGGACTGACGAATTGTACACAAGAACTGCAAAGCATGCTTATGCGGACTGGCAGCGTGCGCTCAACACTCTCAGAAAGGTGAGGACATAACAGTAAGAATTGATGTCATTTTTTACTTTTATGTATTACTTAATGTATTTTCTGTTGCTTACAGAGGACCAACATATTCAGCAGCATTGTACAGAGATTGCTATCATCCATATTCTTGTCACAAGTGTGGTTAGGGTATGTTCACACTATGGAATTCCTCGAGTGAAGATTCCATCTGGCAGCTACCGCCGGTAGGACTGCGTGCACTGCATTGCCGTCCATTGTGACAGGGCAGGGCCGCCAAAGGATCTTATTGCCAAAGGATTTCGCTGTGGCCAACAAATGGAATCTCCGCTCACAGAATTACATAAGCGGTGATTCGGTGGCGTGAACATACCCTTAACAAGCCATAATTCCACCAAAAGAATGAGCATGTTCTTTCTTTCGGCAAATCAATCTCAGCTGTGGAATTCTTCGCCACTGAAATTCTGCTGTGTGAACAGGTCAGCCAAAGACCCATTGCACCAATGCAAAGGTTCACAATTCTGGAGTGCAATTCCACTTGCAGAAATTTATTAGTTTGAACAGACCCTAACAGTTTAACTTCCCTATCCAAATTATAGGCAACAGCTAAGTTATAGGAAGTCAATTAACATATTGGCATAGATCTAGCTGCTGCCAACTTGATGGGCAGTATGCTTCCTTTTTTTGAGTAGTGCACTATGAAAAATTTGTACCGGAGCACAAAGCAGCAACACAATGGAAGTAGTGAGTGCTGATGCATACAGTACTGCCGCTCACCTCTGTGCTACCATACACATTAACTGGCTCTGGTGCAAAGCACTCAGTCAAGAGTATGTTGTGAGTGGGCAATACATATAGGACAAAATAGCACAGCATTCTCCAACAGACTGAACAGAACAAAAGAAATAAGTAACGATGGTGTGAACACAGACTTAGTTCCTGTACATAATTTATCTTTGCCCCAATACAGAAACAAGTAACATTTTATTTGTTGGTATTATTTTGGTGGTGTGGTATGATTTTAAGTAGATGTGTTTTACTTTATTGTAATGCATATCCTCATTTCTGTGGACGATTGTAAATTCATGCAATGGAAATGCTTTGCAAATACTTTATCTGAACATGTTAAATAGAACAAGTATGAGTTTATAGGTTTTGCCTTTACTTGAGCCTGCCTTACCTCTTTTAGAAGATTAAAAAAAAGTAAATATTTAATAATGCAAAATAGAGCCTCTAATGTTTCTTACCATCTTTTGGTCTCAATACTAGGATTTCAATAGTAGGACACTGTGATGCAGAGAAGTCAGAGCATAAGGCTTTGGTTTGGGAATCTGCAGGTTTTCTTTTTTATTGTACATATTTTGCGAGCATTAATAATGACATTTTTATTTTGTTGCTAATGTTTTTGTCTTATTTGTAGGGGTTATCTTTATCTTAACAGTTTGCAACTTGACCGAAACACCCTGCCCAAAAAGGGACTGAGGTACAAATACTCCTTGAGCATGACTGCTGCCTTGGTACACTTTGGGCGTCTCTTGCTTTCTGTCAGTCTACTTAGTTCCTCACTCTGTTTGATGCTGATCAATCTCTGTTTCATCAGAAAAAAACAGCATACTTCTTCTTCTTTTCTGTGCTATGGTTGCAGAACAATGGCCAAAGATGACAGCTAAAATTAGGATTCCTAGAAAAGGCTATGAACAGTTTTTGTTATTGGAATCATTGTCTAAAATGCTTACTTCTTCAAGTAGGTATGGTTCTGTGGTGCATAGTCATGGTACATGACCAACAGAGATGTCTCAGGACCATCTTAAGAATCTTACCTCAAGGGCTATAATGTAAAAACAAAAAATACATTTGAATTAACTATATAGTGAAATATAGCTGGACAGTTTTTGTCTTTCCAGATAAATGCAGAAATTCCTTTGACTCCTTGTTGGCTGCCTTTACATCTGTTCTTACTGATCTATGTATTTTCTTCTTCAGTCTTTTGTTTACAGCTTTATGTGCTGCTCTAAATGTCGTCTGTATAATAACATGTTGCTTATAAGTGGATATGTTACACTGGGGAAAGTGCGATAATGCCTCTATTACTACAACCTACAGTATGCCGAAAAGTACTTCTAGTTGAGAAGCTAAACATTTCCATCTCTATTGCTTACTGTGGCATATCATTTCTGGCTGTTTTTATGCACAGGTTTAATGGTGTGCAGATCTAGCCAGGGAAATGATGGCCTCAGGCAAGTAATTAATACTTAGTGGCTAACAAATACACCAACATTCAGCTGCTACTTTTTGGATGCATTTAAACAGCTGGAAATTGTTCCCAGTTCAGAGATGTTCTGCAGCAGAGCACACATTCCATCATCAAATAACTGAATATCCAACCCAGACAAATAGTTGTTATGACTGCCCAATTACATTTTATATTGTATTGAATAGACATGTAAACAACATACAGACACCAGAAAACACAATCACAGACTCTGTATGGGCATTTCATTTACCTCAGAGACTAAAACCAGATTATTTTTTATTTTTTGCTTAGGGCAAGAAAAACAACCCCTAACCTTCAGCAACTGTAGCTTATTCACCCTCTTAACCCCTTAGGGACTCAGCCTATTTTCACCTTAAGGACTCAGCAATTTTTCGTTTTTGCATTTTCGCTTTTTTTCCCTTCCTTTCTAAAAATCATAACACTTTCAATTTTGCACCTACAGACCCATATAAGGGCTTTTTTTTGCATCACCAATTGTACTTTGCAATGACATCACTTATTTTAGAATATAACCTGCGGTGAAACAAAAAAAAATAATATTTGTGGGGTGAAATAAAAAAACCGAAACACCATTTTGTAACTTTTGGGGGCTCCCGTTTCTACACAGTGCAATATTTGGTAAAAATGACACCTTACCTTTATTCTGTACGTCTATACGGCTACAGGGATACCCATTTTATGTAGGTTTTATTTTATTTTAATACTTAAAAAAATTATAAACTGCATGCTCCATAATTAGTATGTTTAAAATTTGCAACTTATGACCCCTATAACTTTTTTATTTTTTCATGTACAGGGTGGTATGAGCGCTCATTTTTTGCACCTTCATCTGTAGTATTTGTAGGTGCCATTTTTGTTTTGATGGGACTTTTTGATCACTTTTTATTAATATTGTTATGTGATATGAAGTGACCAAAAATGCACTATCTTGGACTTTGGTATTTTTTTACATGTACGCCATCGACCATGTGGTTTAGCCAACCTAATATTTGAATAGTTCGGACATTTTTGCATGCGGCGGTACCACATATGATTATTTTTATTCTTCATTACATTATTTTATTTAAAAAATGGGAAAAGGGGGGTAATTTAAACTTTTAATAGGGAAGGGGTTAATTAACTTTTATGAAAAAATAATGTTACATTTCTTTTTTTTTTAGCCCCCATAGAGGGCTAAAACATGCAATCTTCTGATTGCATACACTGATCAGTGCTTTGCCATTGCAAAGCACTGATCAGTGTAACCAGCACTCTGCTGGAGCAATAGATCGCCAATCGGATGACGGAGGGGCAGGTGAGGACCCTCCCATCATCCGGTAAGCTGATCGGGACATCGTGATTTTGTCACGATAGTCCCGATCAGCTCCGCTGGGCTGCCAGATATTCGTTTTAAATGCAGCAATCAACTTTGATTGCGGCGTCTAAAGGGTTAATGCCCGGCATAGGCCAGATCGGCCTTGCCTGCCAATAGCCGTGGGTCCTGGCTGCCCGTAGCCCGTAGAGAATGGTTTAAACTCAGTAAACGGGACCAGGGCGTACAGGTGCGTCCTGAGCCTTTAAGGATTGGGGATGCAGGGCGTATGCATAGGGGTACTCTGCTGCTCAGCATTTGAAACAAACTGTTCCGAACGCTGGAGCTGATGCCAGAAGCTCATGATGTCATAGCCCAGCCCCCTCAATGACATCACGACCCGCCCCCTCAATGCAAGTCAATGGAAGGGGGCGTGACAGCTTGATATCATGAGGGGGCTGGACTATGACATCACAAGCTCCCGGCACCGGCTCCAGCATTCGGAACAGTTTGTTCCAAATGCTGAGCAGCAGAGTACCCCTTTAAAGTTAAAAGGGCCCCTCTGAGCCCAAAAGTTAGTTTGATGAAAGCCCCAAATAATATAATTTCTAGTCATTTATGAGTTTGCTATTTGTGTTAAAATACATTTTTTTCCCTTTTTTAATACAGTAATAGAGCGTCAACAGCTAGCTGAAGTGGTTTTCTAACAGCCTTCTTGTTCCTGGAATTAAATCTATAGAATATTTACACTGTGCCTCTTTATTCTACTTAAATCTCGAAAAACATTAGTTATCCCTGTACAATCCATTTAATCTGTCTATTTTAGCCAAGTCTGAACTCTTTACAGTTTTTTTCTGCTATTTCTATAGTGTGGTGTTAAACACTGCACCCCAAATATTAAAGAGTTGGTATAAAAGAAAAATTATACTGGAATTAAATTTTTTTTAAGTATTTTAAATTCTAGGAATCTAGAGAATCTGAGACCCTTACTAATCTCTAGATATAGATGAAGAAGTATATAGCTGGATGAAGTATGGCAGCTTGCTTCACTCTAAGCTTCCATCAGCAGACAGGCTCTATAGACTAGAATGGCACATAGCTAGAGATAAGTGGTGGTCTCAGCACTGAGACCCTGGCCAGTCAAAGCATTTGAAATGTCTGCCTGACATGTCAACATTTTTTTTTTTATATTTTTTTATGACAGTAACACTTTAATATATCTTCCCTCAATGTTAAATACCTAAACACTTCCTCAGAACTCTGCTAACCCCCCAAACCATGCCTCAAAGCATTGAGCCTGAACTTTATAAGTTATGGTTCTATATGTGACCATAACAAACAAAAATAATTTTAAACAATTTCTATACTTTTTATTTACTTTACTTTCAGGCTTTTAGTTAATTTGAGCAGAGAAATTGTGTATTTCTTGTCACTGTAACATCTAAGCCTTTCTGGTGCATTTTAAAATAGTGAGGGAGTTATGAACAGTAGATAAGTCTTTCAACAACAGTAAATGGTAGGGCATCTCCCCATTAGATTTACAGGCTGCTAGCAGCTTTGTCTGAGGTACACCATCAAAAAAAGGAAAGTGAAATCCCTTATTCACAGATTACTCTCAATTACCCTACTATTTAACCCCTTAAGGACTCAGCATTCTTCAGTTTTTGCATTTCCGTTTTTTCCAAAAATGGGCTGGACAAAATTATTGGCAACCTTTCAAAATTGTGGAAAAATAAGAATCCTTCAAGCATGTAATGTTCCTTTAAACTCACCTGGGGCAAGTAACAGGTGTGGGCAATATAAAAATCACACCTGAAAGCAGATAAAAAGGAGAGTCTTTGCATTGTGTATCTGTGTGTGCCACACTAAGCATGGACAACAGAAAGAGAAGAGAACTGTCTGAGGACTTGAGAACCAAAATTGCGGAAAAATATCAACAATCTCAAGGTTACAAGTCCATCTCCAGAGATCTAGATTTGCTTTGTCCACAGTGAGCAACATTATCAAGAAGTTTGCAACCCATGGTCTCGAACAGCACCTCTGAGCTGCCGGGAAGGTTTCACTTCAGAAGTGGCAGACACGATACCTTGATCGGTAATGTCCGGTATTAGCCGTGGGTCCCGGCCTTTGATGGCCAGCGGGACTGACCCGATATAACCCCGCGTGACCCCACGTTATATCGCGAAAGCCGTCGCAGGACATAAATATACATCCTGCATTGTTAAGGAGTTAATATATCCAATATCTAGTCAATTACCCTACTATTTAATATATCCAATTAATATCTAGTCATACCTTTACAGTCCCCCGTGCCTCACATGTTCTGTCCAGGTTTTAATTTAATGTGGTGATTGTATACAGTACTTTTGTCTTGAAAGAGTTTTAAAGCAACAATGTTTACATTCAACATTTTGTGAATTTAAATAATCAAGCAGAAATTCTTAATGCAAACTTTTATATTAACTCCCCTTAAAACAAAGTGTTTCATTTCAAATATAATTTTTTTTCCTTTTCCAGATATACTCCATCATCACGACAGACCAGTCAGGAGGAGGGTAAAGAGTGGTTGCGTTCTCATTCCACTGGTGGGCTCCAAGACACTGGCAGCCAATCCCCACTTGTCTCTCCATCAGGCATGTCCTCCTCTACTGGAGGGAAATATCACTATTCCAATTTGGGTAAGAAATGCTATGGAAGTGGCCCAATGCTAACAATTTAGGCCAGACCCGTTGAATCAAAAGCAGAGGGATTTATTTTGTCAACGTAAATATAAAAAGTAAAAAACAAGGATTATTGTACTTTTCAGCACAATAATGTTGCTCAGAGTTTAAGGTAATAAAAAAATTGTTAAGGTTCTTAGGGACAGATCTATGGGGATGTCTACAAATAATGTAGAGTTGGAATTGTGTATGTAACTGGCACGATAAAGACTGCATAGCTTGTGCCACACTGATGCCCATGGTCGTTAACTGGCACATCTTTCCCATTCAGAGTGACAGTGCTTCTTAGCAATGTAAAGGGTCACTCGCATACTTTTTCATTCTGGGCAGTGTGATAGCAGCACACTGTATATATATATATATATATATATATATATATATATATATATATATATATATTATTATATTATATATCCTTTTGGCATACATGCCTCTCTTGTAAACATTATTCATTATTCCAAATATTTCGTTTAGTTTGATATGTACAGACATGTTTTAATGACTTCTATGGTTAAATTTGGGGTTTGGATTCATGGCTAGATGCAATTATATTTGGTCGTATATTTGGTTAGTTATCTACTGGCTCATGAAAATTCTATTTGGGTAGTTATAGCCAGCAACACCACTTGTCTTACAACCCAAAGTAATTTTGGGTTGTAGGACATCAGGACACTTTCTAACTATATTCTCCTTGACAATACCTCATATATGTTACAGTTAGTTCCTTTAATTGTGGTCATTTCTGTCTGTTTGTTTTGTATAATAGATCCTTTTTTCCCCCCCATTTTTCAGTAAGCCCAACCAACCTCTCTCAGTTCACTATTCCTGGACCAAACATGATGCGATCAAATAGCATTCCAGCACAAGATGCTTCCTTTGAACTATATGAAGACTCCCAGTTAGGAGGAAGTGCTACCTCATTGGAAGACAGACCAAGAGCCATCAGTCACTCAGGTTCCTTCCGGGACAGCATGGAAGAAGGTATTACTCATTCACACTCATTCACTCTGTATTTTATTCATGAAACTGACATATGATGTAAAAAAAATATATAGCTACTACCGATAGTCAGCCTTTGTGCTTTGTGATTCCTATGGGTAGTGTTTTGAAAGGTAGAGGTTTCTCCTATCTCCCACACTTTTTTTTCTTTTATATGAAAACCTGTGATTGTTTGTTTTCATGATATGTTTAAAGGAAATGTAACTATAATTTCCTGTTCTTTCTCAGTACATGGATCGTCATTATCGCTGGTTTCTAGCACATCGTCTCTTTATTCCACTGTAAGTATTGTTTGTATGCTGTCAATGAGTTAAAATATGTCTGGAAATGGTTAAATTTCCCTGTTAACATATGTCGGATGATGTGGGTTTCATTCTTCACAAAGCAGGATTCATAGTTTTTTTCACTGTTCTAAAAAAAATATACCACTGTTTAACAGCTGCCTTTTTCTATAGGTGACAATAAAGAATTCAATAATGGAAGTCAGAAAAGTACACAGTAGTCTGTCATCTGATTTGTCATGCACAATTACAAGGGTTGTTCTAGAAAAGCTTCAGGAAATGTAAAAAAATATATATATATATACAAAAGGGAAGAGGTTGTTTTGCAGCACTACTTAGCTTATAAAAAATAGTCGGGTGCCAGCTCCTAATGAACTTGATCAAAGTCCCAAAATTAATCCATCCAAAGAAATGGTGCAGCACTCCATAAGTAAATCCAAGGTGCAAAAAGATTTATTAACTTCACATCATAGCATAGCAACGTTTCAGATCACACAGGATCCTTTTTCAAGCTCGAGCTTGAAAAAGGATCCTGTGTGATCTGAAACGTTGCTATGCTATGATGTGAAGTGAATAAATCTTTTTGCACCTTGGATTTACTTATGGAGTGCTGCACTATTTCTTTGGATATATATATATATATATATATATATATATATATATATATATATATATATGCAAATCATAAAATGTTGCAGTATCTTGTCATACCTTTTTTATTGGACTAACAGCATTTTTTAGAGACAAGCTTTCGGGATTCCTCCCTTTATCAAGTCCAAAGGGATTTGCTTTGGACTTGATAAAGGGAGGAATCCCGAAAGCTTGTCTCTACAAAATGCTGTTAGTCCAATAAAAAAGGTATTACAAGATACTGCAACATTTAATGATTTGCATCTGCATCACTGGACTAATACGGCTACTCAAATGTACTATATATATATATATATATATATATATATATATATATATATATATATATATATATATAATCCCAAAATAAAGCAGCACTACTTATCCAGTCCAACCAAAAAATTGGTGCCAGCGTCCCAAAGGACTTGATCAGAGTCCATCCAAGATAAGAACCAGATACAGACACAGCACTCCAACAAAATAAGTGATTTAATATCTCATGTCAGCATTACAACGTTTCAGCTCCTCCTGGAGCCTTTTTCAAGCATGCTTGAAAAAGGCTCCAGGAGGAGCTGAAACGTTGTAATGCTGACATGAGATATTAAATCACTTATTTTGTTGGAGTGCTGCGCCTGTATCTGGTTCATACATACATATATATATATATATATATATATATATATATATATATATATATATATTACCTCCAGCGCCAATGCTTTGTTGGACCCTACTGGTCTTTTTATTATTTTCCCACAGATAGAGATATGACTTGCCGTACTTTCTTATGACCACTGACCAGCTATTTATTGTCCTTCACAGTCATCACCCCTGAAACCCGGAAAATATGGACTGGTGGGGCCCGATGGGTCTGGGAGTTGTAGTTTTACTTTCAATAGTTTTTTATTATGTTAAAGAAATGAGAATTACGGATTAAAGGGGTTATCCAGGAAAATATTTTTAGATATATCAACTGGCTACAGAAAGTTAAACAGATTTGTAAATTACTTCTATTAAAAAATCTTAATCCTTTCAGTACTTATGAGCTGATGAAGTTGAGTTGTTCTGTGCTCTCTGATGACACGTGTCTCAGGAACCGCCCAGTTTAGAAGCAAATCCCCATAGCAAACCTCTTCTACTCTGTGCAGTTCCCAAGACAGACAGAGGTGTCAGCAGAGAGCACTGTTGCCAGAGAGAAAACAGCAACTCAACTTCAGCAGCTGATAATTATTGAAAGGATTAAGATTTTTTTTAATAGAAGTAATTTACAAATCTGTTTTTTCCTGGAATACCCCTTTAACAAAAAAATTTAAGAATCAGGAATAAACATGAGACAGACGGAGCTGTCAGAGATAATATAATAGCTAGGCGCAGCTGTCGCATTTGATCTAATCATAACATCTCAATGTATATTAGTATCATTGACTAGTAAGAGAAACAGAAACAAGAAAACATCCCTATATAAGGAAAGAACAGTATGTCTGAGTGGTATTGAGTTTTAAATAGTCATTGTTAGTTTAATTTAGGTAACTTATAAGAAATACAAATCATAAGAATAAATATGCCGCACTAATATGAATCGACCTATCTACTTACAGGAAGTTGTGTTTTTTAAATTGTACCTATCTCTTTAAAAAAATAAAAAAAAAGTCATTTTGATCACCTGGGGGTCCTTGTGCTATGGGCTTGCTGTTAAACCATACACAGACGCTGCTCAAAGAACAGGCCTGTATGGTGAAGACAGACACATCTGATGCTCTTCTCTTTATTTTAGGGATCATGGTGGAAGTCTTTGCATCCATACCCTCTAAGTGTTCAAAATTTCTAACATGATAATATAAGACAAACAGGGCTGGCAAAATCAAAATACATAGAATATGGGTGCCTCAACAGGGCTGGTCCAAATAATGCTAAGCAATAGAGTCCAATATTGTTTCTCTTTATTTAGACATTTTCGTACAGTAACCTTTTGCAAGCACCTTTTTTTTAATGTTTGTTTCTAATATTTATAAAATGTACTAAAATATTTAATATTTTCAGCTATCCTCGCTATGCTTGATCATTAACTCTTAGACCCTATGCACATAGGAAAGCTGTATAGATGCCGCCTGTAAGGCACCACACTGGGTCTTTATGGATCAATATTATGGAGTCTTAGCCACTCTCTTTGTGTTAACGTGTTGTGTCTCCATGTGATGTAGTTTTCTTCTCTGGAAGCAATTCTGTACAAATCATTGAGATAAAAATGGTGTACCCCTGTAAAAAATCTCAGTAGATATAAATGAGTGATATACAAAATAGAACCTATAGTGACTATATGAACACTAGTGCATTGTATGCTTGGTAATATTAAAAAAAATCCTGTAAAACAACATCTGGTTATAAAAGGACTAATTATGAAATGCCTGTTAGGAAACTGGTATTAATGAGTATCCTTATGTCTAAAGCACTTACCAATGTACATGCCAGCATGGATGTCTTTTTGGCATACATTTGAGGAAGGGAAGCAGTCTCCCCATACATTTTTGTTAACTGTACTCAAAAGCCTTAACTTTTCTTATTATTACTATTCATTTTACCTCTGATGGTATAGTATAATATGGTCATTCATCCTTGGAGTCCGGGGACACAGGTGGGATCGGCGTCTTCTAGGAGCGCTCGGAGGCTACACCGGTAGTTTTGCGGGACCAACCCACTTCCTCTGGCATGGAGGCTGGATGAAGTGGCTTGATCCCGCGAAACTACCGGTGTAGCCTCCGAGCGCTCCTAGAAGACGCCGATCCCACCAGTGTCCCCAAACTCCAAGGATGAATGACCGTAGCCCACCAGTGAGTGCATACTACTTTTTCTCTTTGTATTACTTATGATACTGCAGCTTTGTAATGTGCACCCCGCAGGTGGTCGGATTATTAGGATACCTGGACTGCCACATATTGAAGCACACATGATTTAGATTTGCCGCAGCATATGAGAAGGCTTTAGACAGCATATACCTCACGAGTGCCCCATTCGCTCTCTTGTATGTTATTTTAGTCTAATATGATTCATTTAAATATTTCCCTTCACTGCTATGGTCCATGTATTGGAATATTTTTTTGCTAGTATTCTGTGGAATTAGTTATAATCTGATGTTTATTTTTATCTCAGCACCAATTCTAGAGATTCATACCATACACTTTGCAAGCAGTAGATGTCAGCAGTGAATCAAGTGCCTGTAGTATATGAATTGTAAAAAGAACAGTCAGTATAGGTTTGGTTGAATAATATTACTTCATCCACCATTATTTAGATGAATACTTACATCCAGCTGTTATCTTGCTCCTAACATTCACATTTCTTTAGGAACACAGGTACAATACAAGAAGATGGAGGGTGGAAGAAATTGTAAGACATGGCTATAAGACAGTATACATAATAAACTGTATAAGAGGATTAAAGGGGCCTTTTTACATACTTGATTTAATAAAAAAAGAAATTAGAGAGGTTCCTTTCTTGATAGTATTTGGAATTTATGATTTAGAATAGCCTGTATCAGTTAACATAATAGCGAATGGACTCCATAGCAAAAATCACAATTAGTATAGTGCCAGTGCTGGTTCACTACACCCAGGGTTCTGTACATCAATCAAAGGGCAGGGAGGTTATGGTAGGTGAGGAGGCATGCCAGACCGTGGCACTGGGGCATCTTTGCTCCAGCTTCTTGACACTTGGCTGAGGAAAAAAAAGAGATTTTTTAAGTTTAAAGTCTACCTGTCAGATCCTACAAAAACAAAAAATAATATGCTACTCAGTACCTAATCCTGACCATGTACATATAATTGTTATGCCTCTATCACCTATATTTATTATAAAAATACCTCTTTTCATTAGCTCACAGTGTTAGAAATCCTATCAGGGAAAGACATCATGTGGATAGGATCCAGAAAAACAGGACTTTTCCAGGCGCTTCTCCTCGACACAATGACAGTCCAGACCACCCTTGTTGGATTCAGGAATAGTCAAATTTATTAGGTGCAACAACAAGTTTTGAGCCCGAGCCGGACTCCTCGTCAGGCAGGGTGGATTAAGACATGAAGTGTAAGACTCGAGGCAATCATTACCAGGTCAAAAGGTCATGACATTACATAATAGTTAAAATAAAAAAAGGATAAAAAAAAACTTAGACTAATCCAGTAAAAACTGTAATCATATTACATAAAAGTTACACATGTGTGACAAGTACCATATGTTGCAACACAGTAGCCATATGTGTGTTCAACTAGAATGTAAACAATGCGGTCAGTTTATGAATGAATACCAGAACGAGGGAGGGGGAAAGTTATAGAACTTTATAGGAAATCTTATAGAGCCGTTTTGACCATCTCATTGAGAACCCTTGGTGAGACTGTGGAGAGTTTAAACATCCAAAAAACGTCTTTTTCCTTAGTGACTCAAACCTATTGGACATATGCTCCAGAATGTGGTCAATGGGGATGACAGTAATCAGTTTTTTTTCCATCCGGGTGGCTGGTAGTGCAATGTCTGGAGACCCCATGTAGAAGACATTTGTTTCTTATGTTCTGTCTATGCTTGTTCAAGTGATTTCGTAGTGGTTGTATTGTTCATCAAACATATTGGAGTCCGCAGATACATTCCAATAAATAGGACTGGCAGGTGAGTCTGGGCTTACCACCCACCCCCTATCAAGAGTTATGGTATTTTGCAGCACCGGAGAAACATGAGTGGGCTTGCAGCACTCACAGCGGTGCTGTGCACTGCTGATATCTGAATCCCTCAGCATTATGCTCTGTGTGGCGCTGTCAATGGGTGTGCCGATCGCAACAGTGCTTCCCCGCTCTTGGCACCACAGAAAGCGGCTAAGTTCGGCACCCCTCCACCTTCTGCACTCAGTTTTGTGCTGCTGCTGAAGTACGGGTGTGCTGGTCTGCACAGTCCCGTTATCGGCATCGCGCAGCGCTGATGTTTACTGATGATGACGTGACAGCTACTCACTGGCTTCTTTCCGGTATTCATTCATAAACTGACCACATTGTTTACATTCTAGTTGAACACACATATCGCTACTATGTTGCAACATATGGTACTTGTCACACGTGTAACTTTTATGTTTTATGATTACAGTTTTACTGGATTAGTCAAAGTTTTTTTATCCTTTTCATTTTAACTATTATGTAATGTCATGACCTTTTGACCCAGTAATGATTGTCCGAGTCTTATATATACACTGTTCATGTCTTAATCCACCATGCCTGACGAAGAGTCCTGCTTGGACTCGAAACTTGTTGTTGTACCTAATAAATTTGACTGAATCCATCAAGTGTGGTCTGGACTGTCAATTTGTCGAGGAGAAGCGCCTGGAGAAGTCCTGTTTTTCTGGATCCTATCCACTTGATGTCTATCAAGTACTGAAGTGAACTTGGGCCACTTGAGAAGGACGCCACGGCCAGCTGACCTCCACTTTCACCATGATTCTACTAGCACATCACAGTGTTGTACCTGCAGCATAACAAGCTCTGGTAAGCAGACTACATACCCACTGGGGGCACTTGCTTACCTAAAACCTCTACACTAGAAGCGCACCTTTATTTTCTTTTTTTATTCAGGGAAAGGGGGCGTGTCCCTCCCTTGTGGTGGTGGGAGGTGATTGGTGTGCTTGCTCATGCAGACTTGTCCATGAGTCATCTCTTGTCCATGACTCATGGACAAACCTGATGCTGCGGCAGGACTATTTAGTGTCCCAGTACGGGGTAGTGATGGGATTTTACAGAGCCGTTTTCTTTATTAAATATCCAAATTTTTTCAAACAACCATATTACAAAAGATCTTTAATTTTCATCAGTAGCAACATATAAAGCATTTTTGGATCTGAAAAGGTACAGTTTTAGTTTGCTTTTATACCCAACAGCTATTTAACAGTGTCTGCAGCTCTTAGCAGCTGAAAGTAAGAAAAATAGCGCTCCATGGTGTAATAAAAGAGATATAAAATGATAAAAGAAGGAGGCATAAAAGCCGCTCACCTCAAAGGGTTGTGTAACAGCATGCACAACAATGGTAGGCATATAGAAAGACAGAGATATCCGCTGCCCTCCGGCTAAAATGTAGATAAAGATCGGCAAGGCATCAGATAGAACGCCGGCTCCCCATCGCACAGGATATACTCAAGGAGGGACCAAATAAAATCCAACAGGTAGCTTATTCCCAAGATGCAACGCATTTCACTGCAGTTCCACAGCTTCATCAGGCATAACAAGCAAATGGGTTGTTTCTTTATAGGGATGACAATTAACTCTGTTAGTTTAATGACAGGGCAAGACAAAATACAATACATTCCATATATCAAACAAAGGAATTAAAAAAATTGGACAGTAATAAATATACCATATATGAAAGTGTGTAGATTTTTTTGTCTACACACTTTCATATATGGTATATTTATTACTGTCCAATTTTTTTATTCATTTGTTTGATATATGGAATTTGTCTTGCCCTGTCATTACACTGCCAGGGTTAATTGTCATCCTTATAAAGAAGCAACCCATTTGCTTCTTGTTATGGCTGATGAAGCTGCGGAACTGCAGTGAAACGCATTGCATCTTGGGAATAAACTACCTGTAGGATTTAATTTGGTCCCTCCTTGAGTATATTCTGCCTCATGTGGAGCCGGCATTCTATTTGAAGCCTTGCCGATCCTTCTTTTAGCAGCTTAAAAGGTTTTCTTTTCAATTGATATTCATGGGACACTTTAAGTACACTCTCTGAACCTCCTGGCAATGCCTATTTTTGGGGCACATTTGCATAAATCCATACAATTAAGGTTTGTTTTATGAGAAAAGCCTACAAAAAAGGGCACAATATGAATAGGGGTACCTCAAAAATGCAGTGGCTTTTGAGTTGCAGAGGCCACATTGCATTGCGGTACACACAACTTATCGTGTCTGGTATTACCGTACAGTTGTATCCACTTAAATAAGTGTCATTTTGTACATGTCATGTCAATTGTGAGTTGCAATACAGCATGTGCTTGGTAAATTAAATGTGTCATCTTTTTCAGGCTGAAGAGAAGGCACACTCTGAGGTAATTGTTAATTAAACATTTATGGGGATTTGGGCATTTCAACACGCAGGTACAAAGATTATTATTGCAATAAAAGTATAAATAACAGTAAATCATACAATGTTTAATAGCATAAACATATTCCAAAATAAATTAAGTATCGTATTTATCGGGGTATACCATGCACCGGCCTATAACACGCACCCTCATTTTACCAAGGATATTTGGGTAAAAAAAGTTTTTTACCCAAATATCATTGGTAAAATGAGGGTGCGTGTGTGTGCATGCGTATACCCCGATACACTGTTTCTGACCCCGCAGAAGCCCACAGAAAAGGCAGGGGGAGAGAAGCCGCCGCTGCCCGCTTCTCTCCCCCTGCCTTTCCTGGGTTCTAGAGCCCTGCTGCCGCCGCTTTTCTCCCGCTGGCTATCTGCGCCGCTGCCCGTTCTCTCCCCCTGACTATCGGTGCCGGCGCCGATAGCCAGGAGGAGAGAAGGGGCAGCGACACCCATTGCCAGCGCTGCTGCCCCGTTGCCACCGCCATCCCCAGTTGTATAATTACCTGTTGCCGGGGTCGGGTCCGCGCTGCTTCAGGCCTCCGGTGTGCATCCCCTGCTTCGTTGCTATGCGCTGCGAGACGCAATGACGTCACTCGTCATTGCGCCGCGCCGTGCAGTGCACAGCAACGACGCAGGGGACGCACACCGGAGGCCTGAAGCAGCGCGGACCCGACCCCGGCAACAGGTAATTATATAACCGGGGATGGGGGGGGGCAGCGGCGCCGGCAATGGGTGCCGCTGCCCCTTCTCTCCCCCTGTCTGTCGGCGCCGCTGCCCCATTGCCGGCATCGCTTCTCTCCCCCTGGCTATCGGCGCCGGCAATGGGGCAGCGGCACCGATAGCCAGGGGGAGAGAACGGGCAACGGCACCGATAGCCAGGGGGAGAGAAGGGCCGGCAGTAGCGCTCTAGACCCCAGGACAGGCAGGGGCAGAGAAGCCGGCAGCAACGGCAGGTCTCTGCACCTGCAAAGCAGCTGCAGTTCATTGATTTAAAACACCCGCTTTAAATCATTGAACTGCAACGGCTTATCGGCGTATAACACGCAGATAGACTTTAGGCTAAAAAGTGCGTGTTATATGCCGATAAATACGGGTACATTAACTACTTGGTAGTGTATGACTTGTTTCATGTACTGTGGTAACGGGAAGTTCTATGTACAGTCATGGCCGTAAATGTTGGCACCCCTGACATTTTTCTAGAAAATGAAGTATTTCTCACAGAAAAGGATTCCAATAACACCTTTTGTGTGTACTGGAACTAAACCAAAAAAAGAGGGAGGAAAAAAGCAAATTGGACATAATGTCACACCAAACTCGAAAAAATGGTCTGGACAAAATCATTAACTTAATATTTAGTTGCACACCCTTTGGAAAAAATAACTGAAATCAGTCGCTTCCTATAACCATCAATAAGCTTCTTACACCTCTCAGTCGGAATGTTGGACCACTCTTCCTTTGCAAACTGCTCCAGGTCTCTCTTATTGGAAGGGCACCTTTTCCCAACAGCAATTTTAAGATCTACAGGTGTTCAATGAGATTTAGATCTGGACTCATTGTTGGCCACTTCAGAACTCTCCAGCGCTTTGTTGCCATCCATTTCTGGGTGATTTTTGACGAATGTTTGGGGTCATTGTCCTGCTGGAAGACCCAAGATCACGCACACCCAGCTTTCTGACACTGGGCTGTACAGTGCGACCCAAAATCCATTTATAATTCTCAGATTTCATGATGCCTTGCACACATTCAAGGCATCCAGTGCCAGAGGCAGCAAAACAACCCCAAATCATCATTGAACCTCCACCATAATTCACTGTAGGTACTGTGTTCTTTTCTTTGTAGGCCTCATTCCATTTTTGGTTAACAGTAGAATGATTTGCTTTACCAAAAAGCTCTATCTTGGTCTCATCTGTCCACAAGATGTTTTCCCAGAAGGATTTTGGCTTACTCAAGTTCATTTTGGCATTTGGGGCTGCTTATCCACCATCCGGACTATCCTGCGTTTACACCTTTCATCAGTTTTTCTTTCCGTCTATGCCCAGGGAGATTAGCTACAGTGCCATGGGTTGCAAACTTCAACTTTGCACTGTGGACAAAGGAAAATTTTGATTTCTGGAGATGGACTTGTAATTTTGAGATTGTTGATATTTTTCCACAATTTTGGTTCTCAAGTCCTCAGACAGTTCTCTTCTCCTCTTTCTGTTGTCCATGCTTAGTGTGGCACACACAGACACACAATTCAAAGACTAAGTGAACATCTCTCCTTTTTATCTGCTTTCAGGTGTGATTTTTATATTGCCCACACCTGTTACTTGCCCCAGGTGAGTTTAAAGGAGCAGCACATGCTTGAAACAATTCTATTTTTCCACAATTTTGAAAGGGTGCCAATAATTTTGTCCAGCCCATTTTTGGAGTTTTCCTCCGTTTTTTTTGGTTTAGTTCCAATACAGACAAAGGGAATAAACATGTGTATAACAAAATATGTGTTACTGCAATCCTTTTCTATGAGAAATACTTTGTTTTCTAGAAAAATGCCAGAGGTGCCAACATTTATGGCCATGACTGTATAGTTGAAGAGGGGCGGTGGGCATTTACTGTCAGTAATTTTTTCATTTTATTATTACTATTATTATTATTATTCTCTAACCTACCATAGCACTGGACTGTAAAAATAACAAAACATGAAAACAGCAAATTATTTTTAGCTCTCATTTAGGGTCCAATCTAAAAGTACAGTCCATACACATTTTGCATGCTACCTACAGAGTGTAAAGCAGCCTGGCTGTGTTCAAAAAGCTCACATACACATGATTCATCTATACTTACGTCAGTATTCCTTATCAGTAAATGAAAGGCACCGAATTACCTTTATTTGACTTAATCTCCCTTCAACCGGTTCATGATTTTGATAGCTTCCACACACCACATATTTGGTTGAAAGGGCATCACCTTTTGCCCATTTGCCAAAGTGTTTATCAAGGGCAGGAAATTGTATTTTTTTCATTTCTGTCTTCAAGAAGTCCAGTTTTTCTCCTGTCTTGTAACTCTATTTCTTTTCTAATATCAGAGGAACATGACCTGTCTAGTAATTGCCAGATTCCTATCTTCCAATCATTTTGGATATGGCATTTCATATCCTGAAAACCTGTTAAAGTTATGTAAGGATTCTGGTAATGTTCAAGGTATCACTTAGTAAGCCTTTCAATCTTCTTTCCTATACATTAAGCTCTGTCACAATAAAGCACTTTATTCCCAGTTTTCTATTATAGTCCTTTTTGCCGTGAGCAGTAGAATAGCTATTAACCATTTGACAGAAAATGACGGATCAGGTTAATATTTTATGCAATGCTGGCCAACAATTTAAACTATAACATGCATTCTATTTATTTATGGTTATTATGAAATATAAATATTAAAATGTTTTATTTTAATTGAATTTTTAGCAGATACAAAAATTGCGTAGGGAACTGATAGCATCACAAGAAAAAGTAGCTACATTGACATCTCAGCTATCTGCTAATGTGAGTATATTTCATCGCTAGACATGCTTCATTTGTTTATGCTATGTTATTCATACCCTTTGCAGGAAGGGGCCAATGTAAATGCATAAGTAGTTGTGCGGCAAATTCAGTACACACACTCTTTTCACTCTTTTTTTATTGTAAGGCAAAAATGGCAGCAGCTTCAGCCAACTAGAAATTATTTTGGTGTACAGAAATATTTAACTGTCTTTACACCTCTATGGCAGGTCTTATTCAGTATGCAATCTATTGTTTTTTTTTTATTTTTTTATTTTTATTGTTCTAAAACCCCTAGAAATTTCATACCAAAGGGTGTTATTTTTTATATATTTATGTAATATATGTATTGAATATTTTTTCAATACTTTTCCTACAGTAACATAGCCTTTATTCTATTGATTATGCTAAAACAGTCTAAATTGTACTCTATATATTTTTGTCTTAAAGTCATGTTATGGATGCAAATATATTCCATATGTTTTAAATGAGTTGGAATCATTTTCCATTTGTTTTCAACATACTTATGCATAAAAAAGTGTATTGTTTAAATAAAAACAAAAACTAAAAAATTATATATTTTTAATTAAAAGTATGTCCATTTTTATACAATGTCAATAAGTTAAAAGATGCAAATTGTCACTATGTTTTATACCAACTTTTCTTATATAATTAGTACAAGTGAATGCAGGACACTGGGATTCATCTCCTTATCCACTTATCAAGCCCCTTTCCAGGTTACTGCTGCCCAAGGAAATGCATGGAGGGGAGAGGTTGGAGAAAGATAGTAGCAGCTAAGGAGAGAGAGGCACACACAGAAACAGGGCGACAGCTTGTCGTAAATCCTCTATTTTACCCCTGTGCTGAATTCATGCTTTATACTGTTCTTTAATGTCATCCATGCTCCTGCTTCTTCTTGGGGTATACAATAGAGATATAAAAGAGAAGGTCTCCTCTTCTGTGCGCACAGTGTATGTTTGATTACGTATGATGCATATTACAATTGTCAGTGTACAATATTTTTGTTTATGCAATTTCCAGATATAAGGCAGCAATGATAATGCCTTATTTTTCTGCAGAAGATTTTATTTATCCTTGTATTTTAAAATGACCAAAATGGATGGGTACAGAAAGAAAATGTGATTTATCTCAACAAGCAGGTTTATGTGCCTTTAACATGAGCAGTTGATTCCATTGTGATGATTTTCTTTTTTGCTTCATTTCCAGTCTCATTTAGTGGCAGCTTTTGAGAAGAGCTTAGCAAATATGACTGGCCGACTGCAAAGCCTTACAATGACAGCTGAACAAAAGGTGACCTAAAAAGCTTAAAAAACATCTGCAGATTAAAGCTTAGAAAGTGATGAAATGTTTAAGATTATATGAGACATCACACTGAGGTCAATTTTTTCCCTATTTAGTTTGATTTTATAGTTTATTCAGCAGTTTGATCTAAAATGGCTCACCTGGACCTTCAATGCCTTCTCACGTCTTTCCGTTTTGGACTTTCACTTGTATTTATATATAATGGCACATTTATCGTGAGCGATTTTGGCTATTGCAATGGCACACGTTGACTGCATTTGTATATTAAATTCTGTATTATTTTGCAAGTCTGTATTAGCTGAATACAATTCATGCATCACTAGTTTAACTCTTTACGGATCAGTTTTGTATTTTACTTTTATAGAAGCAGAAGATTTCTGTTTTTGTTTCACACAAATAGTTTAACTTTTGGTTGGGTGCAGCAACTTCTGAAAACTAACATGAAACTTTAAAGGGATAATCTCAACTTGGCATTTATGACATATCCACAAGATATGCCATAAATGTCTGACAGATTTGGGTCCTATTGCAAGGGCAGCTCTCTTCCCTCGGGAATTACGGAAAAAGCCTAGCTTGTGTTGCTAGATTTTTTATGCACCTAACAATAAAGTAGATGGAAGTTATGCAAATGGCGTAAAACGCCAGTAATGAATGTCATTAGGTTATGTAAAATTATAAATTTTTATGCTTCCAGGAGTCAGAGCTTACTGAGCTTCGAGAGACAATAGAGTTTCTGAAGACTCAGAATGCAGCAGCACAAGCGGCTATACAGGGAGCACTGAATGGATCAGATCACCATAGTAGAGGTACGTTTGTACACTATGGTAACAGGATTGTAACAATGACATGGTAACAAGTATGGTGAAATTGTGTCCCCATAACTAAGCAGAGATTTCAAGGCAATAAAATAAGTGTAAGCTGCTGTCCTTGCTCAGTGATAGTCACGGCCCTTCTAACCAGGTCATGATTCTACTTTGCCAATGGGACCTCTTGTTTGTTTGGGGAGGGGGGGGGGACCTTTTTCCTGGGAGATGCCCTGTTAAATCCCAGTTCCAAAATTCAGTTTCATGGAAAGGTTGCTGTAACTAGATAGTGACAGACCACTACTGCTGCTTCTCCCTGAACGGAGGCCATGGACACCTATTGGTCAATGCTGGTTTTAAAGCCCCTGCTCTTGTGTTGCTGGCTCACCTTTGGAGATAAAGACATGCCTGTTCTGAGCTATTACTCTGTGATATGAAGGATTCAAAAAGAGACAACCCCAGACTTACCTGGGTCAGTTGCCTGGTGTTGGTTTGTTAAGGGGGAAAACTCCTTCAGCTTCCATGCAGAAAATATGTAGTAAGGACTATCCTTGCATCACTAGCCTAACCAAGAGAGCAGCACCACAATCAGCATTTGTGTTAAGTCAGTCAACATATTGTGGGGGGGTGGGTGAGATGTCTGACAGCTGGGACCCCCCACGATCCTGCACAGGCCCTCTGCTCTCCACAGGAGTGTCATGACCCCCGTAAGAATTGTTGGCCGACACACCCCCTCCATATAGCTCCATGGGAGAGCTGTTCGACTATCTGCTGCAGAAAGAGGATACATTTTTATGCATGACATATCTCCTTTAAGTGACTGTGTTCATGTGAGTTTTGGTTAAGCCCCACTTAGTACCACTTGGATCAAGGTTATTGCTGGGTCTAAGCTTATTGATAGTGGGGTGACGGGCCTCCATTCCTCCCTTATTACAACAACCTGAAGGCCTGCCACCCCACTATCTTCTACAGGCCCAAGGAAACCCAGTATGTGTGTCAAACACTGTAGGGCATGACTGCAGTAAGAATACGTAAGAAGATATCAGACTGGGGAATTTCCTCATAGAGCGCCTGGGCAGGAATTTTCTTGAGGCAGTAGTTTTTGGTTCTCCCGTAAAAGCAGCATTACTGTATTTTATAATCCTCCTAAAAATAGTTCCTTTTGGGGCATCACTTGGCTCCTACGTGGGATGGCTGCCGAAGCCAAGAGATCCTGTATGCATACAACAACTACAATGACTTGTGGCCCACCAACTGCAGTTAGTTGCCCTCCTGTGCACTGCTATGGCCTCCAAGTCAAGCTGTGGCACAGCACTGCACATCTCCTTGTGCAAATTCTTCTAGGGTTGTCTTCTTCTACAGTTTAGTGATTTCTAGGGCTCAACTGAAGATGCTATGATACTCTTAGGGACAACTTAGTATTGTAGTCTAGAATGTGGTTTAAAAAAAAATGTAAATACCTGTTATGTAAAATTTAGGAGGTAACCTTTTTATTTGTCAGAGACAAACTGTTCTGAGAAGATGACCTAAAGCCTGACATGCTCGTTTATTTTTCAGCTGACATGCGTATTAGAAGGCAGCACTCTTCTGAGAGTGTCTCCAGCATCAATAGTGCCACAAGTCATTCCAGCATTGGTAGTGGCAATGATGTTGACTCCAAAAAACAGAAGAAGAAGAAAAATTGGGTAAGTTTTTATTATTAAAATGATAATGTTCTAAATAAGTGCTTTGTGGGTCTCATGTTTGGAAACTAGTGCCTTAAAGAAGTGGTGTTAGGATATGGCTTTATTGAACGCATTATTTTGATTGGTTGGTTGGTCTTGAATATTTGAAACTCATTCTCACATATTAATTTGCTTAGGACCATTGATAAGTCCCTATGACCTAACAGGATAAATGGAAAATAATTGAAGAGAACAGTTCCTCCTTTTATCATTTTAACGCCCCAAATGATGGTATATTTTAATGGTATATTAAATTCCTTATGTATATACACAACAGCATATTAAATCATCGGAAACAACAACTACCATAATGCCGAAAATTGAAAATCACATATTTTAGATATACTAAAACCACATGCCTTAAATTGGAAAAAAAAAAAAAACTTACTCCAACTAGAAAAGATCATTGTATCAACCGTATTGCAGTCCCAAAAGAGATATTACTATGCAATGTTATCAGGCAAATCGAAAATCTAGAGTCAGTCTGATAAATGAGCACTACGCAAATCTACTGCAGTTCAACACTAACCTGCTGTCATTCAATTTCATTTATTTCTATTTCTTACAAGGTGAACTTCAATACAAGTGAGGTGAATATAGAATTTCGACTGATCTAGCATGTTAAGTACCCCTTTAGCATGGCTGCTAAAATTTTGCACATTTTTTTTGGATGCTAGGCAAATCATTTATTGCATGTAACTAAATAAACTAAAATATAAAAAAAAAGCTTAAAGTACCTGTCACCAAATAAAACTTTTAATATAGTGTTCCTTGTTTCATTTGCAGACACTTTCCCATTCACTTGATTTTAAAATTATCAATATAAATATGTTTAAAATGTAATAGAAAAAACAGCCATTAGGTGGCTCTGTTCTGTTCCTTGCCACAATTAATACAGTAAGTTTGATCTCCTCCTGGCCTGTCAGGAGACCAAACTCAGGAAGTGCTTCTCTGCACTGAGCTTGATTGACAGCTGCACAGAGCCTCACTGAAAGCTGCACAGAGCCTCACTGAAAGCTGCACAGAGCCTCACTGAAAAATGCATAGAGCCTCACTGAAAAATGCATAGAGCTTCACTGAAAGCTGCACAGAGCTTGAGGTCTTCTATTCATCACAGCACTGCAATGATGTGAAGGCAGAAGTGGTCCCCCAGCAGGCTTCAGTGATGTCATGCAGCTGGGAAATGCCCACTTTCTCCTGCTGGGAGATTGCACTATGTGAGCAAGAATAAAGGTATGATACAGAGCTTTTTAAAGCTCTGAAATAGTTTTTAAGGGTGGAAGGAGTGTTAGGAAACATCATGTAAGTTAGTTTAGAAAAGTTTAGTTGGTGACAGGTACTTTTTAAATATGTTTTAGCAAATTAATTTACTGCTGTAGAATGTCTTTTATATAACAAGAATGTAAGACTTATTCAGCACCAACATATTCTGCAGCACTTTACAATTGCGAAAGGTACAGTACATATACAGGGAAAATCAGACATTACATAGTGACAAACCAATTAACCATTCAAACAAGAAGAGAAAGGGTCCTGCTCACAAGGGATTACAATCTAATAGGAACATAGTGACGATATAAGAGGTAAAAGGGCTTGATCTGTACAATATTACAGCCATCTATGTGAGGTATTATATGAATGCTATCCTAACCAAAATTGTATGTGTGACCTTGTCCGAAGAGGTATATGGATTGGTGTATTCTGTATAGACATGGTACAAATCTGCACATGATTTGTTGAATATGGGTTGTATAGAGAGAAAAGAGGAGAGCAGGACCGGTGAACTCCAAGCATACATTTTGCATGCTAGTTCAGCATGAAGACAGGGAAAACAACACAGTAATTAGCCCTAACCATGCCACTGCCTTTCTTGTCCATTTAAATGCTTGGTCAGCATTTTTAAAAATTGAGCAGCTACACATGTGACAAAATACAAGAGAGGCACATACCTACCTGTTATATGCTGCTCTATTGTTGATGGGCCTGTGCCCCACTGGTCTCTGTTTACATGGTAGAAATGAGCACCATAACAGCAAGTGACTGCTGCAGTCTATCACTGGCCATAACAGCCCTGAGCTATAGATATGGAAGGACTGCTGCAGTCTATCACTGGCCATAACAGCCCTGAGCTATAGATATGGAAGGACTGCTGCAGTCTATCACTGGCCATAACAGCCCTGAGCTATAGATATGGAAGGACTGCTGCAGTCTATCACTGGCCATAACAGCCCTGAGCTATAGATATGGAAGGACTGCTGCAGTCTATCACTGGCCATAACAGCCCTGAGCTATAGATATGGAAGGACTGCTGCAGTCTATCACTGGCCATAACAGCCCTGAGCTATAGATATGGAAGGACTGCTGCAGTCTATCACTGGCCATAACAGCCCTGAGCTATAGATATGGAAGGGCTGCTGCAGTCAGCAACCGAATGCAATGGTAATGTGCCACAAGATTGGTTATTTTACGACATATATAGCTACCCCATTTTTTTTTAGATAAAAAATAAGAAAATATACATCTTTTCTTTATATGTCTCACTCAAGCAAAATCCAGTTCTGACAAATAAAAAAAACAAAAAACATTAAAAACTGTTTAAGGTCAGTTTATAACAAAGCCTGCAAAAAAGGCATTATGTTTTCTCAAGCTGTATGTATTTTATTTTGTATTTAGTTCTTGCATTTCAAAGGCCTATTTATAAAAAGAACAAAATATTCAAGTTTCTTTAAAACAAGCACCAGTGAGTGCAAAAAATAGGCTAATATTCACATCAACCTTAACACTGATAATGGGGCTGGATGGCGGGTGTGAAACCAGACACCAACGGATCCTGACAAGTCCCATTCACTATGAATGAAGTCTGTTGGGGTTCTGTTAGATGCCTGGTATTTTTCAGCATTTTAGCAGAGAACAAAACCTAAAATATAGCTGTTGTTGTTTTTTGCTAAAGTCGTGATATCAACCAAATTAGCAATCACACTGAAGTAATAGTCCAACCACAAACAGTGTACTTTAAAATTATATCATAATAAATATCTATAAAGAATGGAAGTATGGGCCAACTATATAGGAATCTCAGAACCTGTAACTATAATCTTGATTTTACAATGTTGTCCAAATGTTCTGTGATATGCACAGGTAACAACGCAAACCAATTTACACGTTTGACTGCTTGGAAAATAGTTCTTTATGAGTCATCATTTAGAATATTTCAATCCGCTTGAGTTATCTTACATTGATCCTGAGTTATAGCCTGTACAATGGCTCAGAGCTGCCTTTATAATTCTGTGTATGGAGCTGAAATTCCCAGGCATTCCTTGGTGGCTCAATGTCCACACAGTACTTATTGTAGTATTTTTGTAGTATAAGAGGTGTCATAATTGGTTGCTATGGGCAAAACCAGACAATTTTGCTGTCAGGCAGGATAATAAATCAGGGTTTATATCTGACAACAAGCTTGTTGTTTGCTACCAAAAGCTACCAGCACAATCATGGCTACCGACTGGGCTATAACACAGGCTGTAACTCAGTACAAGATATAACAATGTCTGTATAATCGGAATTAATACTTTTCAGCAAACAAAATGTATCCATTAGCTCTTATACTGTACTGTATCTTGGCAGCCAAAATATTTAGTTGCTTTTTGCATTTTCTTCCATAGTTTTTTTTTTTTTTTTGCTGCTTTTATTCTGCAATGTTAAGTGCTAGTAAATGTCTATTATACATGTATAAAATGTAGACCTGGGTTAAATTTAGTGTTTAACTGTATAAATGGATTTAGGCATACATAACGTTGGTCATAAAGTGCCACTGTTTGGATGATACACTACTCACTGTGTAAAACTTCTGTTTTATGTTAGGATTTCTGCAAAATTCCCAAATAAAGTCACTTGAATGTTTGTGGACCACGCCATGTTTATATTGATGAATGTTTCTAAAGCTATGTTAACACATTGCTGCTAATTAAATAATGGTAATATTTGCTGCGAAATAATGGTAAAAATGCTGCATTTTACAGCAATTTACATAATCGTGGTAAAACAGTTTTTTACCATGATTTTATTCAATTGCAGCAAAAACAAATGCAGAAATTAGTTGCGATACTGTCAATTAGCCACAATGTGTTAATGCGTTTTAGTATAGCTGCATGTGCATTACTACCTTTTCTGCATATATTTCAGAGGATACATTTATTTTTCCTTTTTTAAAGTTGCTACTAAAAAGCCACACTTTATAGTGTTTCTTTTCATTTCCAGCAGTAGCAACATCAGTGCATATGTGGGTTGCAATCATTCAATGATACTTGGTGTTACAGATATACAACCAATTTAACTCTAACTCTAATAAAACACTAATGCTAAAGTTTTAAAGTTATAAAGATGACACTTTGTAGAGACTTGTTACTGTAAATGGTTAAACAAATCATATAAAAATACAAGAGAATGCACATAATTATGTTCACAATTCAGTGCTGATTTATATATATATATATATATATATATATATATATACACACACACACACACACACACACATGTCATGGCCATAAATATAGGAACTAAACCAAAAAAGGGAGGAAAAAAGCTAATTGGACATAATGTCACACCAAACTCCAAAAATGCGCTGGACAAAATCATTGGCACCCTTAACTTAATATTTGGTTGCACACTCTTTGGAAATAGTAACTGAAATTATTCACTTCTTATAACCATCAATAAGCTTCTTACACCTCTCAGCCGGAATGCTGCCCATTCTTCCTTTGCAAACTGCTCCAGATCTCTCTTATTGGAAGGGCGCCTTTTCCCAACAGCAATTTTAAGATCTCTCCACAGGTGTTCAATGGGATTTTGATCTGGACTTATTGCTGCCCACTTCAGACCTCTCCAGCACTTTGTTGCCATCCATTTCTGGGTGTTTTTTGACGTATGTTTGGGGTCATTGTCCTGCTGGAAGATCCAAGATCTCAGACGCAAACCCAGCTTTCTGACACTGGGCTGTACAATGAGACCCAAAATCCGTTGGTAATCCTCAGATTTCATGATGCCTTGCACACATTCAAGACAATCAGTTAGTGCTGGGCTGTATAACCAAAAATGTTTATCACAGTATATTTCTAAGTTATGGCGGTTTCACGGTATCAAATGGTATTTCAGGGGGGGGTCCTCAGTATAGTGTCCGGTGGTCACCATGGTACCCGGGGTCTCAATCAGGCTGCCCGGTAACTATCCTTCATGTCTCTGCAGTTCTGCTCTAGTTTCCTGCACCCGGTCGGAAGTCACGTGCCCGCTGGGAGTTCTAGTCCCTTCCGAGCTCCTCAAAGTCAGTTCAGTGCGGCACAGACTACACTTACCAGATACGCTGTGCAGCCGGACGTTTCTCTACGCCATCACGCATTGGAGTTGGTTGCTATGGAAACGGTATTGCGGTATGTGGAAAATTCATATCGTAAAGAAAAAACACACCGGTATTCCGTTGGAACCGGTATACCGCCCAGCACTACACCCAGTGCCAGAGGCAGCAAAAACAACCCATCATTGAACCTCCACCATATTTCACTGTAGGTACTGTGTTCTTTTCTTTGTAGGCCTCATTCCATTTTCGGTAAACGGTAGAATGGTGTGCTTTACCAAAAAGCTCTATCTTTGTCTCATCTGTCCACAATCCCAGAAGGATTTTGGCTTACTTAAATTCATTATGGCAAAATGTAGTCTTGCTTTTTTATGTCTCTGTATCAGCAGTGGGGTCTCCTGCCATAGCGTTTCATTTAATTTAAATGTCGACGGATAATTTGCGCTGACACTGATGCTTCCTGAGCCTGCAGGACAGCTTGAATATCTTTGGAACTTGTTTGGGGCTGCTTATCCACCATCTGGACTATCCTGAGTTGACAACTTTCATAATTTTTTTCTCTTCTGTTCACACCCTGGGATATTAGCTACAGTGCCATTGGTTGCAAACTTCTTGATAATGTTGTGCACTGTGGACAAAGGCAAATCTAGATCTCTGGAGAGGACATGTAACCTTGAGATTGTTGATATTTTTCCACAATTTTGGTTCTCAAGTCATCAGACAGTAGTGTGGCACACACAGACACACAGTGCAAAGACTAAGGGAACTTCTCTCTTTTTTATCTGCTTTCATGTGTGATTTTTATATTGCCCACACCTGTTACTTGCCACAGCTGGGTTTAAAGGGTTACTCCAGTGGAAAACTTTTTTATTTTTTGTTTTAAATCAACTGGTGCCAAAAAGTTAAACAGATTTTTAAATTACTTCTATTAAAAAATCTTAATCCTTCCAGTACTTATTAGCTGCTGAATACTACAGAGGAAATTCTTTTCTTTTTTGAACACAGTGCTCTCTGCTGACATCTCTGTCCATTTTAGTAACTATCCAGAGCAGCATATCTTTTCTTTGGGGATTTTCTCCTACTCTGGACAGTTCCTAAAATAGACAGAGATGTCAGCAGAGAACTGTGCTTGGGATTCAGCAGAGAGCTCCGTGTTCCAAAAAGAAAAATAATTTCCTCTGTAGCAGTACTGGAAGGATTAAGATTTTTTTTTATATAAGTAATTTACAAATCTGTTTAACTTTCTGGCACCAGTTTATTTAAAATAAAATAAAAAGTTTTTCACCGGAGTACCCCTTTAAAGGAGCATGGTGGAAACAATCTTATTTTTCCACAATTTTGAAAGGGTGCCAATGATTTTGTCCAGAGTTTGGTTTGATATTATGTCCAATTTGCTTTTTCCCCCCTTTTTTTGGTTTAGTTCCAAAGGGAACAAACATGTGCATAGCAAAACATGTGTTACTGCAATCCTTTTCTGTGAAAAATACATCATTTTCTAAACAAAATTTCAGGGGTGCCAACATTTACGGCCATGACTATGTATGTGTATGTATGTATATATATATCTGTCAAAGCTCTGTAAAATACTGTTAAAAGAGGAAGGGGATGGATAAAAAAGAAAGCCTGCCTTAATAACTACAATGCATGTGGAAAGTTATCAGACCCTTTCACTTTTTCACATAATATTATGTTGAGGTCTTGTGCTAAAGTAAGAAATAATCTATTTTTTCTCCATCACTTTACACTCAATACCCCATAATGAGAATATGAAAACAAGGAAAACATTTTTGCAAATTTAGTAACAAGGAAAAAAATAAAATTCTGCTAGGACAAAAGTATTGAGACCATTTGCTATGACAGAATTTAGCTTTGGCTCCTCCCATTCCTCTTGATCATCCCTGAGATGTTTCTACACATTTATTGGAGTCACCTGTGGTAAATTCAGTTGGTCGGACATGATTTGTAAAGCCCTGTGTATATAAGGTCTCACAGATGACAATGTATATCAGAGCAAAAACCAAGCCATGAGGCGGAAAGAACAGCTTGTAGAGCTCAAACTGTAGCCACAGATTTGGAGAAGGGTATATAAACATTTCTTCTGCATTGAAAGTTTCCAAGTTCACGGTGGCCTCCATAGCTCTTAAATGGAAGAAGTTTGGAGCAACCAGGACTCTTCCTTGAGCTGTCCGCCCCACCAAACTAAGTAATCATGGGAGAAGGGACTAGATACGAGAGGTAACTAAGAACCCAATAGAGAAACTTTCAGAAGGTCAATCATCACTGCAGCATTCCACCAATCTGGGCTTTACGGAAGATGGCCCAGAAAGAAGCCTCTTCTCTCTAAATGATGCATGAAAGTCCACTTAGAGTTTGCAAAAAAAGCACCTAAAGGACTGGGATTCTCTGGTCTGATGAAACCAAAATTAAACTTTCTAGCCTTATTTCTAACTATCATGTCTGTAAAAAAACAAACACTGCTCCTCACCTGCCCAATACTATCCGTGCAGTGAAACATGTTGGTGGCAGCATCATTCTTTGGGGGCAGCAGCTGGACAGGGAGACTAGTCAGGGTTTAGGGAAAGTTAAATGACAGAATTACAGAGATATTGCTAATGAAACCCTGATCCAAGCTGCTCTAGCCTTTAGACCCAGCTGAGGGTTCACCTTCCAACAATGACTATAAGCACACAGAGAGAGCTTGAGAAGATCTGCAGAGAATAACTAAAAATGTCCAAATCCAGGTAGCATTGTACCCAAGAAGACTGGAGGCTGTAATTGCTGCCAAATATTTATGTCAATGCAGTATTTTGTTTTTCCTTTCCAATAAATGTCTAACATTTTGTTAACACTATGCATTATGGGTAATTGAGTGCAGAATGACAGGGGAAAACATTGTTATTTTTTTGCAACACAATAAAATGTGAAAAAAGAGTGGCTGATAATTTTCTGAATGCACTGTGTCTTGTTCACTTAAGGTAGATATTTTATTTTTTCATAGTTGAGAAGTTCCTTCAAGCAAGCCTTTGGTAAGAAAAAGTCCAACAAACCACCATCTTCCCATTCAGATATTGAAGAACTCACAGACTCATCAGTACCATCTTCTCCAAAGTTGCAACATAATGCTGGAGATGGAAGTTCTTCTTCAATGAAACAGTCGCCGACCAACTCCGAGTAAGTTACCGGACATTTCCATAAAGTGCTTTTCTGTCCTCTAGATGTAAATAACATTAATTTTCAATTTGTCACCTGTCAAGGAGTGGGATATAGTAGGCAACAAGTAAACAGACAGTTCTTGATGTTGATATGTTGGAAACAGGTAAAATTGTTAGGAAATAAGCTAAATTGTGCCAAATTGTGATAAGTCAGAGCATTTCCAAAAAGCCAATATATAGTGGTTTGTCCCAAGCCCTGTAAACCAAAGGCTTTCTCAACTCACACAACTATTGTTACAAAGGTAGTAAAACAGCAATTACATATAAAGTAATTTAATTTTGTATCCATGCAGCTTAGCAAAAAACTTTTAATTACAAATAAAATCTTTTGTATGCTATAACTGAACATAGCCTGGTTAAAAAAATGTTATGTAAAAGATACAATCAGTACTCTGCACCTAAAGGAACCAAGAAAATATTGTACATGTTTGTGTTCCACACTTGTAAGTTATGTTATTTTAGTAAATCCATGCATTTTTTTATTGTATAAATTTAGGTCTTCTTTAATCTGGCCACCGAAGAAAAAGCAAAATGGCCTTGTGACCTACAAGCATGGGTCTCGGTAAAACACCCAAGACACCGTGTGGTGCATGTGACTGACCCTTTTTGCTTGAATATGAAATTTGCATGTACTAATATATACTGATACACCAGACGAGCAACACACAAAGAAATCGAAATTCCCAATTTTTGAGACATGTTATAGACTAGTGTGTGCTTTGGTAATGGTAGAGGGTTCATTGTAATCTTGGTCTATCTACAATACAATACAATAATAAAGGCTTGGATTTGGATATAACTCGGTTACATTTGATTTGTTTTAATTAACACAAACAAATTCTTATTTTTGCTGTATTTTTGTGCTGTATTTTTCTCCGTGTTTGCTGCTGATTATTTTCCCATCCATTGAAGTCAATGGGCAACAAAATACACAGCTAATTTTACCACCTGTTGACTTTAATGGGTAGGAAAATACGAAGCAGCAAAATGCTGCATATGTGACCCTACCCTAACTTTCAGTTTTTTTCTCACCAATAACAATTTTGGCACAGGTTGATAGTAATTTAACAATAATAGTACAGTACAGTATATAGGACTCAAGATAAGATAAAATAATAATTGGTTTATATAATGGACTTTCTGTTCAATGCATGGAGTCCAATAGATCCACTTTGTAGTCACTATTCACTGGAGATGTCTCTTGAACATTCTTTTTTAAGGGATCTCTCTTTTTTTTTTTATTCAGAATGCCCTAAAAGGTAGTTGATTTTTTTTCTTCTAAATCAGACGTCAGCAAATGCAAAAACATGGGCTTTAAAAAGTATATTTTCATATGTATTTTATTTTTAATGAAAATTTGTTTTAATTTCATATTACACTGAAATTACAAATGTAAATATAAGTTCATGCACAAACAACTACTAGTGATATTTTTTTCTCTTTTAAGGATCTGTGAATGTACTGAAGCAGAAGCTGAGATTATTCTACAGCTCAAAGGTGAACTTCGGGAAAAAGAACTAAAATTAACAGACATACGCCTTGAAGCCCTCAGTTCTGCCCATCACCTTGACCAAATAAGAGAAGCAATGAACCGTATGCAGGTAAGTGATTAAACATTGAACTCCTATGATCCTAACTCTTGAAGCATCTCATAAAGCATTATACTAGACCTAAGATGTACATTATCAGTGGAGAAAAAATTTCCAATGAATTATGTTATTATTCTTATTATTGGACAAGTGCAACAGATAATTATCATGGCTAATTTCTTACTAATCCATATGTCATTGATGTGTAATGAGATACCGTATATACTCGAGTATAAGCTGACCCAAATATAAGAAGAGGGCCCTAATTTTACCCCAAAAACCCAGGAAAAGTTATTGACTCGACTATAAGCCTAGGGAGGGAAATACATCATCCCCCCCCCATGTCACATCCCCCCCATGTCATCATCCCCCCATGTCATCATCCCCCCATGTCATCATCCCCCCATGTCATCATCCCCCCGTCATCATCCAGACCCTCGTCATCATCCAGACCCCCGTCATCATCCCCCCCTTCATTACTGCCTGTCAATCCCTTCATCAGTGGTCTTCAACCTGCGGACCTCCAGTTGTTGCAAAACAAAACAGCCATCGGCTGTCCGGGCATGCTGGGTGTTGTAGTTTTGAAACCTCTGGAGGTCCGCAGGTTGAAGACCACTGTGGCCTTCGTCATCATCCAGCCCCCCCTCTTGTTTTGTACTCACTTCCCCTCGGCGGGAAGTTAGGGTGAGCTGGTCTGGGCCATCTATACTGCAGGGACCATCCGGTGGGGATGGTTAGTCATTGCGGGCTGTCCATTTTCACCGGGGGGGGGGGGGCATCTTCTCCGCGCTTTGGGCCCGTACTAATGACGTTGCCTTGATGACGATGCACAGCGACGTTGCGCATGAACGTCCCTGTGTGGCGTCGTCAAGGCAACATCACTACTTGGGTCCAGGGCCGAAGCACGAAGAAGAGCCCCCCCCCAGGTGAAAATGGACAGTCCGCAACGACTAACCATACCCACCGGACGGTCTCTGCAGCATAGATGGCCCGGACCAGTTCACCCTAACTTCCCGCCGAGGAGAGGTGAGTACAAAACAAAAGGGGGGGGGCTGGATGATGACGAAGGCCGCAGTGGTCTTCAACCTGCGGACCTCCAGAGGTTTCAAAACTACAAAACCCAGCATGCTCGGACATGTACATTATCAGTGGAGAAAAAAATTTCCAATGAATTATGTTATTATTCTTATTATTGGACAAGTGCAACAGATAATTATCATGGCTAATTTCTTACTAATCCATATGTCATTGATGTGTAATGAGATACCGTATATACTCGAGTATAAGCTGACCCAAATATAAGAAGAGGGCCCTAATTTTACCCCAAAAACCCAGGAAAAGTTATTGACTCGACTATAAGCCTAGGGAGGGAAATACATCATCCCCCCCATGTCACATCCCCCCCATGTCATCATCCCCCCATGTCATCATCCCCCCCATGTCATCATCCCCCCATGTCATCATCCCCCCATGTCATCATCCCCCCCCGTCATCATCCAGACCCTCGTCATCATCCAGACCCCCGTCATCATCCCCCCCTTCATTACTGCCTGTCAATTCCTTCATCAGTGGTCTTCAACCTGCGGACCTCCAGTTGTTGCAAAACAAAACAGCCATCGGCTGTCCGGGCATGCTGGGTGTTGTAGTTTTGAAATCTCTGGAGGTCCGCAGGTTGAAGACCACTGCGGCCTTCGTCATCATCCAGTCCCCCCTCTTGTTTTGTACTCACCTCCCCTCGGCGGGAAGTTAGGGTGAGCTGGTCTGGGCCATCTATACTGCAGGGACCATCCGGTGGGGATGGTTAGTCATTGCGGGCTGTCCATTTTCACCGGGGGGGGGGGCATCTTCTCCGCGCTTTGGGCCCGTACTAATGACGTTGCCTTGACGACGATGCACAGCGACGTTGCGCATGAACGTCCCTGTGTGGCGTCGTCAAGGCAACATCACTACTTGGGTCCAGGGCCGAAGCACGAAGAAGAGCCCCCCCCCCAGGTGAAAATGGACAGTCCGCAACGACTAACCATACCCACCGGACGGTCTCTGCAGCATAGATGGCCCGGACCAGTTCACCCTAACTTCCCGCCGAGGAGAGGTGAGTACAAAACAAAACGGGGGGGGGGGGGGGCTGGATGATGATGAAGGCCGCAGTGGTCTTCAACCTGCGGACCTCCAGAGGTTTCAAAACTACAAAACCCAGCATGCCCGGACAGCCGATGGCTGTCCGAGCTTGCTGGGAGTTGTAGTTTTGCAACATCTGGAGGTCCGCAGGTTGCAGACCACTGATGAAGGGATTGACAGGCAGAGAGTTCCCTCGAGTATAAGCCGAGGGGGGCATTTTCACCACGAAAAATCGTGCTAAAAAACTCAGCTTATACTCAAGTATATAAGGTAATCACACAATTTAATAATAAAATAATTTATGATTACCTTAAGATGAGAGAAGGCAGCTTATGATAACCATAAGGGTATGTGCACACACAGAAAAAATATGACCATATTATCATTTGTAACTGACAGGAAAACAACCTTCACAAACTTTTTTTTTGCTTTAAACATACCCTAAAAATGTTTTCCTGTTATATAACCTATATTCAATACGTTTCCGTATAATAAATAAACATATATTGATACATTTATTGTACTACCTTCATATGGTTATGCTTTACTTCTACTGATGCTGTGTACACTTCATTTTTTTTAATCTAGTGTACACTATGTAATGGACTTTCTGATCCTACTTTACACTCTAGGTGGGATTTCAGCCAACCCTATCTCCTTCTGACTTCACATTCTTGACTATAACTCCACCCACTATACTCATAGGAGCTTCTCACACAGTGGGAGGGAGATAGCTGAAATTCCATCTAGAGTGTAAAGCAGGAAACTGAACTCCATCATAGAATGCATACTGGATAGTAAGTGGGACAATGGAGAGAACACAGCAGACAGTTTGCATTAAGAACAGAAGGAAAGCATTAAAGAACATATAAAGATAGAAGGAAGTATTGAGTGGGCCCTACCTGGTAAGATCTCCAAATGTTCTTTATTATGGCAGTGATGTCCAAACTGTGGCCTTCCAGATGTTGCAAAACTACAACTCGCAGCATGCCTCCAGCATGCCTAGACAGTCATTTGGTGTCTGGGTATGCTGGGATTTGTTGTTTTGCAGCATCTGGAGGACCACAGTTTGGACATCACTGTATTATGGCATCTGGTCAGGTTTTATCCAGTCAGGAAAACCCTCTAAGGTAAGATTTGATGCGCAGGATTTGTATCTGCAGATTAGAAGCTGTGATCTGTCATTTAGTTTACATTGAAATCTGCAGCAGCAAAATCTGTGCATCAAATCCTTTGCATCAAATCTGCGTACTTGTGGACGTACTTTAAAAAGGAAATTGTTACCTTTAGGCTAAGTTTCTACTTGTTTTTTTGTCCTGTGTTTTGTTGCGTGAAATAAACGGCAGAAAAAACGCCAGTGCAATTTCCTGCTTCTGCTTCCTGCGTTTTTACATTTGAGTGGAAATTGCATTTTTGGCCCCTTTGGTGTTTTTTTTCAAAATTTGAAAAAGAAAAAAAAAATAGGATGCAGTAGGGATGGAAAATTATGTATTTAACAAAATTTTTTATTTTTTATAGCAAAATTTAAATTAATTTTTAAACAGGGATCGATTTATGTGGGCGGGCAGGGAGCTTAAAATGTAGCCAACAATAATAAAAATGTAGAAAGGGGCCATTTAAATGTAAAAATAATATATTTTTTATAATAATTTCTTTAGATTTTTTATTAGTAATGTATTTTAATAATGTGTTTAATAAAGTATGTGTGTGTTTCACTTTTTTTTCCTCTATTTTTTAAATTTGTTAGGAAATGACTGTTCCCTGATGGGAGTAGTAGTACCTGTACTAATAGACAGATTGCCCCGGTTGTCACTCCTGACACCCGATGTGATCGTCCTATCTGTTACAGAGATGCAGAGCGGCTTTACACTGCGCTCACATCTCTGCACTATACTCCGGCCAGTGATGTGAATAGAAATTCACATCACTCATTCATATTTTCTGCCCAGAGTGGTGATTGGCCGGATGGTTGCAGCCAATCACTGCTCTCAGCGGGAAATATGAATTAGTGAGGTGAATGCTATAGATAGGATAATTGCATTGGGTGTCCGGTGTGACACCCGCGTTGATCTGTCCTTAACTGATGGTACTGCTACTCCCAACATGGAGCACACTCTGCTCCATGCTGGGAGCTGTAGTACCTGAATTAATAGACAGATCGGACACCTGTTGCGATCTGTCTATTAATGCAGGTACTACAGCTCCCAGCATGGGGCAAAGTGTGCTCCATGTTGGGCGCAGTAGTACCTGCAGTTAAGTAAAGAACACAGCGGATGTCACTCCTTACACCTGCTGTGATCCTCCTGTATAATGTATAGATGCCGGCGGCTGGCCACTCTACTGTGGTCCCCTGCACTGACGTATATATACACCTATTCTTATTTCCCAGAGAGAATTGTGATTGGCTGTAATGATCTGGCCAATCACAGCTCTCAGTGGGAAATATAAATAGGTGTATATGTACGGCAGTGCTGGGGACCATAGAAGAGCGGCCGGCCGCCCTGCTCTATACATTATACAGGAGGATCGCAATGGGTGCCAGAAGTGACACGGGTGGGCTGTCAATTAGTACATGTACTACTACTCCCCATCATGGAACAGTGTGTTCCATGCTGGTAGTAGTGGTACTACTTAAAGGGGTACTCCGGTGAAAAACTTTTTTTTTCTAAATCAACTGGTGCCAGAAAGTTAAACATATTTGTAAATTACTTGTATTAAAAAATCTTAATCCTTCCTGTACTTATTTGCTGCTGAATACTACAGTGGAAATTATTTTCCGTTTGAAACACAGAGCTGTCTGCTGACATCATGAGCACAGTGCTCTCTGATGACATCTCTGTCCATTTTAGGAACTGCCAGCGTAAAAGGAAATCCCCATAGCAAACATATGCTGTTCTGGGCAGTTTCTAAAATGCACAGAGATGTCAGCAGAGAGCGCTGTGCTCTTGATGTCAGCTGACAGCTCTGTGTTTCAAAAAGAAAAGAATTTCCGCTGTAGTATTCAGCAGCTAATAAGTACAGGAAGGATTAAGATTTTTTAATACAAGTAATTTACAAATCTGTTTAACTTTCTGGCACCAGTTGATTTAAAAAAAAAAAAAGTTTTTCAACGGAGTACCCCTTTAATTTTTTTTTTTAAGTAAAGAAAAAAAAGTTTAAAACACTCACACTTTATTCAACACATTATTAAAATACATTATTAATAAAAAGTTTAACAAAATTAATTATAACAAATATATAATTTTTACATTTAAATGGCCCCTTTCTAAAAAATGTTTATTGTTGGCTACATTTTTAGTTCCCTACCCACCCACATAAAGAGATCCATGTTTAAAAGATTTAAATTCCGGTATAAAAAAGATAAATTTAGTAATAATACAATTTTTACATCATTACTGTATCTTTTTTATTTTTTTTTAATGGTACGCTACGAAATTTTATTAAAAAAGATATCTCCATCCCTCTTTTGGATCGCTAAAATCCAAAAAAGAATAAAAACCATGTGCAAAAACGCCAAAGTTAAAACCCACACGGGAGAAAAACGCCACGATTTCAAGGAAAAAAGCGTCATAGGATCAACATGCTGCAACTTTGCAAAACCACCAAGGAGCTGAAAAACGCCAAAAAAAAGAGTGAAAAAACACCAAAAGGATTAAAAAAAAAAAAAAAAAAGCCAAACTGAAAAACGCAAAGTGGAAAAATAATTTTGTGTTTTTTAATTGATTTACAGCTAACATCTGGTGGCAGAGTTTTTTCAATGAAATAATTACATGGGGGCCGTTTTGAAGTTTTTTGGGACAAAACACCAAAAAAGAGAAAGAAAAAGTGGAAACTTAGCCTAAAAATAATATTGGCCCTCATTTACCAAGTGTTATATTTGTTGTAGATTTCCTATTCCATACATCTATTTTTCCTCATTTACTATTATATGCGTTATTGTGTTTTTTTTTTGGGCTGATCCCGTCAATTTCTACATTGCATAGAAAATGAATAATTGTACACACATTACAGTAGAATCTTCCAAAAGCGGACACTCAAAGGAAGAAAAAAAAAGTATCCGCTATTGAAAAAAAAGGCTGAAAAATCTTTCTAAATGAACGAATACTGAACAGTTCGTAGATAGCCAGCACGGCACTGCTTCCCTTTCTGAGTATAGAACAATGATGAAATGGCAGACTTGGACTAGGAATGCTGGAGGTAGTGCTCTGATTGACAATAGTGCATGAAGACGTTTCAAAAGAGCAGGAAAATAATCGGCAACTCACCGCAACCAGCTGAATATATCTTCTATTATTTCATACTCACAAATATGTTACATGGGAAGAGGGTGGTGGGGGGAAACAGGATGGCAGCCATGGCCGGAGGAAGCACGATCACCGTGCGAAACGGAGCTTGGTCGCCATCCTGTGTCCCCCCACTACCCTCTTCCCATGTAACATATTTGTGAGTATGAAATAAAAGAAGATTTCATTCAGCTGGTTGCGGTGAGTTGCCGATTATTTTCCTTCTCTTTTGAAACGAATACTGAACAGTACTCACTCCTGTGTGATTACCTATAAAATATGATAAAAGCAGTAATACAGTAGAATCTCCTAGTGTTATTTAATCACCACTTATCACCCTTTTACCCCCATGTTCCATTTCATTCCCCCTTTATTACCCTTTGTGCCAATTTATCACCCCCTCTTTACCACCCCTGTGCCATTTATTTCCCTTTCCACCCCCCTGTTCCATTTAATTCCCCCTTCATCCCCCTGTGACACTTTATTCCCTCTGTGTCATTTGCCAAATCATCCCCCCTTACCCCTTATGCCACATCACTTTTCCCCCTCCTTTCCTTGTTGTTCCTTTTTACCTGATCAGCAGGCTCATGTACAGAGGCTGTCAGCGGGTTTGACATTCTCCTGACGTCCTCTGTGCTGCACTGACTAAGAGGCTGTGAGCAGCAGTGGCTGCCAGAAGTGATGAATGACGCTCTCGATTTCACTCATCAGTGCATGAGCTGCTGCCCTCAGTAAGTGCTGCGCAGATGACTTTAAACTCGATGAGAGCCCCTGCACTTGAGCATGCTGGCCAGAACAACAGGGGAAGGAGGGAAGGGGAAAAGTGATGTGGCACAAGGGCTAAGGGGGGGAATGATTTGGCACAGGAGGGATGAAATGGCACAGGGAGGATAAAGGGGGGGGGGGGGTGATGAATTTGCACCAAGGGTAATAAATGAATGAAATGAATGAATGAATGAAATGGCACGGGGGGGGGGGGGGGAGAGAAAGGTGAAATGATGTGGCACAGAGGGTAATAAGTAAAAAACGGCACAGGCAGAATAAAGTGGCACAGGGGGATCAGAGGCGGGGGTGGGGGGTGCAGTGGCAAAGGGCATTGAACTATGTTTAAACAGACGTCTTCTGCGTCTTTGCTGCAGGGGTGTGCAGCGGGGGCCAGGACCCCTTATTGGGTTAGTTAGAGCGGCACATAAGCCTGCTTGTCCCCCATTAGGAATGTTTTGTCCCCTATTGGGTGTGTCCACATCCACTATTGGGAGTGTCCCCTAACTGGAGGGTAAAAATACATTGTCTTATGGGACTCTGCCGGGGTATAAAAAACTGTCCTCTATTGGGAGGTGTCCCTTATTTTCTGCTAAGGGGGATTTTACTGTATAACTAGTGAAATTAGTACCAAGCATAATCACTCCAGAAAAAACAAACCCAAAAATTCCAAACTGCCAGAAGTGGAGTGATTGGGTAATGTGATATTATAGGGTTATTTTCAGAACATCTATTTTATGGTCACCAATTTTCCAGACAGAATTCTCCTTTTTTCCATTAGGAAACCTTATTAAATACATAGGTTTCTTATGTATATATGTTATGTGTATTTTTCCGATGCACTTTGTCGCATGCTATTCCAATCCTGGTGCAGACATTTTGCAAACAGACATGTTTACAACCCCCCCCCCCCCCCCCCCTTAGTAAATGAGGGCCATTGACATTTGTTTGATACATTGAATAATGCATTGAATGAAAACGCATTTGCAACTCTGACTTCTATTGCTAAGGAATCAGCAATGGAAAAACTAGGAAAGATGAAGGTCACCTTCACACAGTAGTATTCTGGTCAGTTTTTTGCTTCAGTGTTAGTAAGCCAAAACCAGGAGTGGGATGTGAACAGTAAAATATATATATATATATATATATATATATATATATATATATAATGGAAAGATCTTTTGGCCCACTCCTAGTTTATACAAATCCTGATACAAAATGCTATCATGTAAAAGTGGCTTTAAATGCATTAGACTTCCCTAGTACAATTGAAAAAAGTGCCTATTCAGAATATAGATGAAGCAGACATAAGTCGACAAATGAGAATTAATTAAACAGTGCAGTTTCTGTCGGAGAATGAATGGCGGCATTTGTTTGATGTGACATCTGTTATGGCAGATTTTCATTAGCACCTTTGGGTTTAAAATTCATCTTTTGTTTGATGATTGAGGTGTTAAAACTTGTGTCAGTAAAACTCAATGCTTTCTGTTTTATTATAAAGTTTAACATTTTTAGTTTTAATTAAAAAGTATAAATGCTGATGCTTTAACTCCATATCATATTTTTGTAGAACGAAATAGAAATACTGAAAGCTGAGAATGACAGGTTAAAATCGGAGACAACCACCCCAGGGAAAGCAGTGCAGCCATCCTCTGAATCATCCAGTTGTGCATCATCTTCCTCTTCACGGCAGTCTCTAGGTCTTTCATTAAATAATCTGAATATTACAGAAACCATAGCAACAGGTAAGCACATTGGTTTTATATAGATCTATATAACATTTAGTACTCCGTATGTACATAGTTTAATCTGTTGTTGACCTTGTATTGTAATAATACCTAAAGTTGTCTGTAAATATTAAAGGGGGGGGGCCCACTTTTAGAAAAATACTGCTTTCTTTCTTGCAAAAACAGCACCATTCCTCTCCACAGGTTGTGTCTGGTATCCCAGCTCTGCTCCATTGTTCAAGTGAATGGAACTGATCTGTAGCCCAGCACAAGCCTGACCTGTGGGCAAGGGTGGTGCAATTTTTGCCAGAAAGAAGCAGTTTCTAATCCTGGTCACAGTGATGAACGGCAGGGGCCGTATTAAAATTTGTGATATTTCCCGAATATATGGACAAGTATTCGTTCTATGTTCGCTAAGTTTGCATATTCACTATGTTCATTCCTTTTTTTTCATGCGAAAATTCGTAATGAAATTTGCATAGTACGCATGCGCAATTATATCTTTCACCTAAAAGAAAGGAGGGATCAGTGTCCAGTCTGGAAGTGCCGATATTCGCATAAATTTTATAAAAAAATGAATATTAGTCATTACGTATATATATCACTATATTCTAAATAGTCGCAAAATCGCGAAGTGACGATATTCGCAGCAACAATTTGCATTTCGATTAGCGCTCAGCACTACTGGTGTGGTCACCCCTTTAAAAGCCTATTTTGTGGTGTGAGACAGTGACTGGAATGATGGTTGGAGATTGCAATATTTCCCCAAGGTACCTGCTTTATGTAAACACTAGGTTACAAAAATTCCTTATCCCATCCAGGCAAAGGGGGATGATGTATGGGAAATCCAGAAATAGTTTAATCCCTAGCAGACCATTCCTGAAGAAACTTTGAGTGCCAGGATTTCCATTACCTAGGTTGCCTTAAGAGGTTATGAGGTATTGTACCTGAAAACCTGAGGTGCTGACCTCTCTTGGAACATTGTGGAACCAGTGTGTAAGGTAACACCTTTAAATGGGCACTATCAGATACAAAAACTTTTTGTATGTCGTATATTTTGGCAAAACATGAACCTTTCTAATATCCTTTATAAGAAAATTTTATTTCCTTTTGATAGAAATCATGGCTTATAAAATCATGGCTTTGTCCAAGCTGAAGCACAGGCATGGACAAAGTCTAGTAAGTGAGGGTGGGCTAGCACTCCTCTGTGTCTGATAGGACAGGAGAGAGCACAGAGGAGTCCTATCAGACAGGAGAAAGCACAGAGGAGTGCTATCAGACAGGAGAGAGCACAGAGGAGTACTATCAGACAGGAGAGAGCACAGGCATAGTACTATCAGACAGGAGAGAGCACAAAGGAGTCCTATCAGACAGGAGAGAGCACAGAGAAGTACTATCAGACAGGAGAGTGCACAGAGGAGTGCTTTAAGACAGGAGAGAGCACAGGGGGAGTACTATGAGACAGGAGAGAGCACAGAGGAGTCCTATCAGACAGGAGAGAGCACAGAGGAGAGCTATAAGACAAGAGAAAGCACAGAGGAAAACTATCAGACAGGAGAGATCACAGGGGGAGTACTATAAGACAGGGGAGGGCACAGAGGAGAGCTATCAGACAAGAGAGAGCACAGTGGAGTGCTATCAGACAGGAGAAAGCACAGAGGAGTGCTATCAGACAGGAGAGAGCATCGGGGGAGTACTATAAGACAGGAGAGAGCACCGAGGAGTCCTATCAGACAGGCGAGAGCACAGAGGAGTGCTATCAGACAGGAGAGAGCACAGAGGAGTGCTATCAGACAAGAGAGAGCACAGAGGAGTACTATCAGACAGGATAGAGCACAGAGGAGTCCTATCAGACAGGAGAGAGCACAGTGGAGTGCTATCAGACAGGAGAGAGAGCACAGAGGAGTGCTATCAGACAGGAGAGAGCACAGAGGAGTGCTATCAGGCAGGAGAGAGCACAGAGGAGTCCTATCAGACAGGCGAGAGCACAGAGGAGTGCTATCAGACAGGAGAGAGCACAGAGGAGTGCTATCAGACAAGAGAGAGCACAGAGGAGTGCTATCACACAGGAGAGAGCACAGAGGAGTGCTATCAGACAGGAGAGAGCACAGAGGAGTACAATCAATCAGTCAGGAGAGAGCACAGAGGAGTGCTAGCCCACCCTCACTTACTGGACTTTGTCCATGCCTGTGCTTCAGATTGGAGAGAGCCATGATTTTATAACCATGATTTCTATAAAAAGGAAATTACATTTTCTTATGAAATATATCAGAAAGGTAAATGTTTGCCAAGATGTACAACATTTAAAATGTTTTTGAATATGACAGTGCCCATTTAAAGTTTTGTTTTGTCCGGTGATCAGTAATAGGCCACTTATGTAGTGAGGGCAAACTAAAGTGTTTCAATAGTTCTAGACAAGCAGATTTTTTATTTAATTTTTTTTTTTGTGTGCCAGTGTGAATACAGCTGTATATTTTGTTTTGAGAATAAAGAGCAGGTAAAGCCCTGCATTGAAACTATTTTACTGTCTCAGACTGCTGTTTACATCCACTTGCCCATCTCTACTGAGCTAAACTTCCACAGTGATAAGTTCCACCAAGAAGAAGAAACAACAGCCCTTGCCCCCTTTAACCACCAAATGTAATATAACCCATTCATGAGCATTATCTAAACATATGAAATTTCTTCTTTTTTTTTTTTTTTCTAACAGATATTTTATTGGATGATACTAAAGATGCTCGAGAGAGAACATGCCACAAAGAAGGGAGAAGTGTCAAAATTATCGTATCTATAAATAGAGGATTTGGACGGACCAAGGTAATTGTTTCATTGCTAAAGCAAGAAACAAACTTTTTGCTTTGCAAGAAAGCGTGACTATCTGAATGTGAATTGGTACACATCTTAAAGGCCACACATAAACACTAGCATTCACAATCCAACCGAGTTCAAAGCACAATGGGGAGATTTATCAAAACTTGTGCAGAGGAAAAGCTGACCAGTTGCCCATAACAACCAATCAGATCGATTCTTTCATTTTTATAAAGGCCTCTGAAAAATTAAAGAAGCAATCTGATTGGTTGCTATGGACAACTGCACCACTTTTCCTCTGCACAAGTTTTGATAAATCTCCCCCAATGTCTTGCCTCACAGAGACCCCAAATGCTCTATCAAACTTGCAAATTTCCTATATGACATGTTAATATTATCAAGTAATATAAATAATAATGTGGTCACTGTTAGAAAGGTAAATATGGTATATCACATAATATCATCTAAATGCTAATGTTCTGACAATGCTCCCTTGCTTATATCAGATGAAATGGTCTACAATTATAAAGGTTTCTTGTTTTTTTTTATCATTTCAGGCATGCTCACATTTTTCCCAAATGATTTATCATAGATTTTAACTGTTATTTGTTTGAATTTGCACCCACAGTAGCTAGACAATTCTGCTCAGAAACAAAACAAAAAAAATTTGTGGCCTTGGTATTTTCTGGATTTCCAATGCAAGTTTTACAAACACAGACAAGAGCCCACCCAATCTAAAAGAACACACCCTTAAAAAGCACCAACCCCATAAACTAACACGTGGAGTGCACACATAACAACACCAGCAGTTAACCAGCCTCCACTATAATGTAACATGTACAATACAGACCAAAAGTTTGGACACACCTTCTCATTCAGAGTTTTCTTTATTTTCATGACTATGAAAATTGTAGATTCACACTGAAGGCATCAAAACTATGAATTAACACATGTGGAATTATATACATAACAACAAAGTGTGAAACAACTGAAAATATGTCATATTCTAGGTTCTTCAAAGTAGCCACCTTTTGCTTTGATTACTGGTTTGCCCACTCTTGGCATTCTCTTGATGAGATGAGGCACCTGAAATGGTTTTCACCTCCCAGGTGTGCTGGTGTGGAGGAGGAGGTGTGATGGTGTTGGGGTGCTTTGCTGGTGACACTGATTTATTCAAAATTGAAGGCATATTGAACCAGCATGGCTACCACAGCATCTTGCAGCGGCATGCTATTCCATCCGGTTTGCGTTTAGTTGGACCATCATTTATTTTTCAACAGGACAATGACTCCAAACACACCTACAGGCTGTGTAAGGGCTATTTGACCAAGAAGGAGAGTGATGGGGTGCTGTGCCAGAGGACCTGGCCTCCACAGTCACCAGACCTGAACTCAATCGAGATGGTTTGGGGTGAGCTGGACCGCAGAGTGAAGTCAAAAAGGCCAACAAGTGCTAAGCATCTGTGGGAACTCCTTCAAGACTGTTGGAAGACCATTTCAGGTGACTACCTCTTGAAGCTCATCAAGAGAATGCCAAGAATGTGCAAAGGAGTAATCAAAGCAAAAGGTGGCTAGAACCTGGAATATGACATGTTTTCAGTTGTTTCACACTTTTTTGTTATGTCTATAATTCCACATGTGTTAATTCATAGTTTCAATGCCTTCAGTGTGAATCTACAATTTTCATATGCATATACAGTCATGGCCGTAAGTATTTCTCACAGAAAAGGATTAGAGTAACACCTGTTTTGCTATACACATGCTTATTCCTTTTGTGTGTATTGGAACTAAACCAAAAAATGGAGGAAAAAAGCTAATTGGACATAATGTCACACCAAACTCCAAAAACGGGCTGGACAAAATTATTGGCACCCTTTCAAAATTGTGAAAAAATAAGATTGTTTCAAGCATGTGATGCTCCTTTTAGCTCCCCTGGGGCAAGTAACAGGTGTAGGCAATATAAAAATTGTACCTGAAAGCAGATAAAAAGGAGATAAGCTCACTTAGTCTTTGCATTGTGTGTCTGTGTATGCCACACTAAGCATGGACAACTGAAAGAGGAGAAGAGAACTGTCTGAGGACTTGAGAACAAAAATTGTGGAATAATATCAACAATCTCAAGGTTACAAGTCCATCTCCAGAGATCTAGATTTGACTTTGTCCACAGTGTGCAACATTATCAAGAAGTTTGCAACCCATGGCACTGTAGCTAATTTACCTGGATGTGGACAGAAGCGAAAAATTTATGAAAGGTGTCAACACAGGATAGTCCGGATGGGGGATAAGCAGCCCCAAACAATTTCCAAAGATATTCAAGCTGTCCTGCAGGCTCAGGGAGCATCAGTGTCAGCACAAATTATCAGTAAACATGTAATTGAAATGAAATGCTAGTTCAGGAAACCCAGGAAGACCCCGCTGACACAGAGACATAAAAAAGCAAGACTACATTTTGCCAAAATGAACTTGAGTAAGCCAAAAATCCTTCTGGGAAAACATCTAGTGGTCAGATGAGACCAAGATAGAGCTTTTTGGTAAAGCACATCATTCTACTGTTTACCGGAAATGGAATGAGGCCTACAAAGAAAAGAACACAGTACCTACAGTGAAATATGGTGGAGGTTCAATGATGTTTTGGGGTTGTTTTGCTGCCTCTGGCACTGGGTGCCTTAAATGTGTGCAAGGCATCGTGAAATCTGAAGATTACCAACAGATTTTTGGTCACACTGTACAGCCCAGTGTCAGAAAGCTGGGTTTGCGTCCGAGATCTTGGGTCTTCCAGCAGGACAATGACCCCAAACATACGTCAAAAAGCACCCAGAAATGGATGGCAACAAAGTGCTGGAGAGTTCTGAAGTGGCCAGCAATGAGTCCAGATATAAATGCCATTGAACACATGTGAAGAGATCTTAAAATTGTTGTTGGGAAAAGGCGCCCTTCCAATAAGAGAGATCTGGAGCAGTTTGCAAAGGAAGAGTTGTCCAACATTCTTCCTGAGAGGTGTAAGAAGCTTATTGATGGTTATAGGGAGCAACTGATTTCAGTTATTTTTTCCAAAGGGTGTGCAACCAAATATTAAGTTAAGGGTGCCAACAATTTTGTCCAGCCCATTTTTGGAGTTTGGTGTGACATTACGTCCAATTTGCTTTTTTGCCTCCTTTTTTTGGTTTAGTCCCAATACACACAAAGGGAATAAGCATGTGTATAGCAAAACATGTGTTACTGCAATCCTTTTCTGTGAGAGATGACTGTTGTGGATAAGCACACTCCACCACAACCTCAACACTTGTTTCGATCCTTCGTCTGGAGGGGGTGGGCACATGCTGCCAGCTTAAATAGCTCCTTCTGAACTGGTGCTGCATGTCACCTGCCCACGCACTGTCAAATTTCCAGGAGACATCACGGAAGTGCATAGGTCACAGCCAGTGGCGTGTTTCCTACTATCTGACGTCCCCTGTGATCTCGATGCCGCAGCCGGCATTCTGAATGAACGCTGTGTTTTGCCGACAGTGGCGTGAGGCCGGAAGCTGTGCGGAGATCCTTTGGATAGTGGATAAGATGTCTAGCGGCGGAGTGCCCCCTGAGGGAGAATTGGGATAGAGGGGAGAAGTATTTAAGAATCCTGTAACAAAGGCCTTTTGTGCATATTATTTATTTATTTACTAGCTTAATACCAGGTGTTGCCTGGTTTTTCCTTGATAATCCTTGTTGGGGAGGAAAATAAACAAAGGAGGAAGCTTTTGACTTCATATCCCGTCCATATTGTTGTCATATCCTAATCCCATATCCCAACCTCCTATACCGACCTCCTATCCCATTCTCCTATCTCTACCTCCTATCCCGACCTCCTATCCCGACCTCCTATCCCGCGCTCCTATCCCGCGCTCCTATCCCGTGCTCCTATCCCGCGCTCCTATCCCGCCCTCCTATCCCGCCCTCCTATCCCGTCCTCCTATCCCAAACTCCTATCCCGAACTCCTATTCCGTCCTCCTATCCCGGTCCTCCTATCCCGGTCCTCCTATCCCGGTCCTCCTATCCCGGTCCTCTTATCTCGTCCTCCTATCTCGTCCTCCTATCTCGTCCTCCTATCTCGTCCTCCTATCCCGTCGTCCTATTCCGTCCTCCGTAACATGTGACCAAGTATTATCGAAATGTCTCCAGCCGTTGGAAGTTATGCAGTAACATATATTTCCCATTGACTTGTATTGTACTTTAAACATAAACCCCGCCCCTGGCAAATGGGGGTGAGTAAGGGTTAAATCACCTATGCTATGTTTGTTGTTGACATATAAGTAACGTGTGCCAAGTTTCATGTTAATATCTTTAGCCGTTTGGACGTGATGCTGGAACATACACACATACACACGTTGATTTTTATAAATATAGATTTTTAATCTAAGAGCTGAGAAACGTGCTCTCGAATCACACAAAGGGCCACAAAAAGTGCAAAATGTGTTTACACTAAAAAAAACGTGCACAAAGGATGTGGTCTAATGCAAGCCCTTCTCCAACAGGAGAGACACCCCCCAACAAACCTTACCCTTTTCCTCGGACCAAAAGGTACCTGCGAGGTTCCAGGTTCAATGTCCCTTTTCGCCAAAGCTACTAAGGGACCACAAATGCTCCCGGCATCCCCCTTGGCATTAGCCAAGGTATCTGCCCGCAGAGCCATTAACTGTCGGTACCATGCCCATGCAGGAGTACCCGGGGTTTTTGCAGGGAGGTGCGAAACCTTGTGGCCACACACACCTCCCCTAGACTGCCAGGAGGGACACCCAGAAGAGCTACCGCACCCTGACAAATCCTGTGGACACACAACACGTAAAAAGTGACACAGTGACAAAAAAAAGACCGTTGTGCATTGCTGAATGTATTGCTGCCTAGCCTTTTAGCGTTTAGACAGTAGCGGAACCCAAGCGATCAGACATCTTATCCCCTATCCTTTCGATAGGGGATAAGATGTCTAGCGGCAGAGAATCCCTTTAAAACAACACACTTTAGATCACGGCACACTTGCAAAGTCCCACACTAGCTTTTCCAGTTAGCTTTTAAAACTGATTTATTTTTCAATTGATTCCCCTGGTTACAAAAGACCATCAAGCTCCAAACAGCTGCAAGGTAACTGACAGCAGTCAAGAACCGTATTTCCCAACCAGGATGCCTACAGCTGTTGTAAAAATACAACTCCCAGCATGCCTGGACAGCCTTTCCAGTACTTAGCTGCTGTATTCTCCTGGAAAAGTAGCATACTTTTTTTCCAGCTTGACCACAGTGCTCTGTGCTGCCACCTCTCTGTGTCAGGAACTGTCCAGAGCATAAGCAAATCCCCATAGTGAACCTCTCCTGCTCCAGACAGTTCCTGACAGGGTAAGTGACAGCAGAGAGCACTGTGGTCAGACTGGAAAAAACTACACAACTTCCTTTGGAGCACTATGTATAAAATGCACATGTATCAATATCTTTACATACGTTTTCTTGAGTAAATATGTAAAATTTTGGAGTAGGAATGCCATATTTATGAATCCCCCTGTACCCTCTTTTCGGAACCATGGAACTGTTAAAAAAGGGGTGGGGCTTCAGTGCAGTGCAGTGCAGTTAAGATTTTCCACTACTACATCAAACAAGATCAGTACTTATTTAACCTTTTTGCAGGATACATTTGAAAGATGAAGTGGTAGAAAATGTAACTTTGTTATTGAAGTGATTTGCTTACTTTGCTTACTTCTTGCTATTCACATGTTATGTCTCTGTTTTTATAATTAAACATGGATACTGTAAACCTTTTTTCTAGGATGCAAAAAGTCATCAGTATTTAATAGGATCTATCGGTGTCAGTGGGAAGACCAAATGGGATGTACTAGATGCAGTTATAAGACGTCTCTTTAAGGTAAACTTAGATTTTGTAATATGTGACTTGTGTAAGATTTTATATGACACACCTTTCAAATGGCACATTAGGGAAGATCTACTGAGCAAAATGTGCAGTATTCTGGCTCCAATATCGTAAAAAAAACTGGAACACATGACCTGAACTAAATAATAGTGGTATTAACGTAAGTCCAATAATATCTTATTGTGGCTCAGTGGACTCATAACATGCAAAGTATATTAATGACCTACAACTTTGTGGTATACTACGGTATTAGAGTAAATTAAAAGGGTAGTCTTTTGGGGATATCTTTTTTTATTTATTTTTTTATTCCGAGGCTGCCAGCATAAAAAAAAAATAAAAAAAAATCCCTTACCTCCTGTCCTCCCCTGGTATCCCTGCCTCTTCCACTGCTGCAGTCCTCTTCCTGGTTCCGGGAGTTCAATGCATCAGACTGCAGCTCAGTTAATGGGGTATTACGGGCAAAACATCTTATCCCCTATCGAAAGGATAGGGGATAAGATGCCTGATCGCGGGGGGTCCCAGCGGCAGATCTGCCTGCATTCTATGTGTAGCTGTGTCTGCAGTTTTGGAAACCGCCGGGCTTCTGAGATGGGGACTACTGCGGGCTGCTGCAGGGATATCGCGGGGGGTCCCAGCGGCGCCCCCCCCCCCCCCGCGATCAGACATGTTATCCCCTACCCTTTCGATAGGTGATAAGATGTTTTTGCCTGTAATACCCCTTTAATCTATGGCTTCAGTGGTGTCCCTAACTTGATCAATGATAGACTCAGCCACACTGTGATGTTTTAGACACCAGCACCAGGAGGACAGGTGCGGTCGCTCAGCCAGTCACTAGCTAAGGCAACTGAGCTGCAGTCTGATATGTCAATCTCTTGTACCATTAAAGAGGATCACTCCACAGGCCGGGAGGTAAGTAGACCTTTAATTTTTTTGCTTGAGTACCCCTTTCAACCAAGGTGTAGCATAAGTGGCTAACATAACCAGAAAGAAGAGACTCATCTATAGATACTACTTGCCACTTTGGTACATTTGGTTTATCTTCTCTGACTCATCTAGTTTGAAGCTGTAAATGTTTAAAACACTATTAAAAATACTGTTAAATAGATGCATTTAAATTAAATACTGTGCAACACAGTTAAAGGGGTATTCTGGTAAAAAAAAAATATATATATATATTTTTTTTCATATCAACAGGCTCCAGAAAGTTAAACAGATTTGTATATTACTTTTATTTAAAAAAAAATCTTAATCCTACCAGTACTTATCAGCTGCTGAAGCTGAGTTGTTCTTTTCTGTCTGACAACAGGGCTCTCTGCTGACACCTCTGTCTGTCTCAGGAACTGTCCAGAGTAGGAGCAAATCCCTAAAGCAAACCTCTCTTGCTCTGGACAGTTCCTGAGATAGACAGAGGTGTCAGCAGAGAGCATCGTTGTCAGACATAAAATAACAACTCAACTTCAGCAGCTGATAAGTACTGGTAGGATTAAAGGAGTACTCCGATTCTTGTTTTTTAAGGGCAAACTAAGCCTTAAACAAAGTTATATAACATTGTAAATTACTTACCTTATCTATATGGCTCTTTTCCTGGTCTTCTCCCGCATTTCTTCTCCGACCGGAAGCTGGCTCCTTTTTCTTCAATCCATGACGCTCGACCGCTGCTTCTTAGGCACCGCCGCCATCTTAGCCCGGTGACTCATCGCTTCCATGAGTCACTGCGGGCTCTGCCGGCCTCCCAGTCCCGAGTCGGCCACTCCCCATCTCAGTAATATATTCATATATTCGCAGAGCTGAGCTGCCATAGGGTCAGCTCTGCAAACGCCTATCTCTGCGCTGCCTTCCAATCAGCGCTTACGTTCTGCGCATGCGCAATCCCTCCCTTTAGGCAGGAGTTGGCCGGATGTCAGGAGCGGGCATGCTGGGAGATGTAGTTTTTAGCAGAAACTTCGGGCGGCCATAAGAGGAGAATGGCTGGGCCATTTAAGATGATTAAGGGGTCGTTGAAAAGGTAAGTTAATGGGCTACATTGTGGCATGTTTTTTTTTTTTGTGGTGCATCGGAGTACTCCTTAAAGATTTTTTAATAGAATTAATTTACAAATCTGTTTAACTTTCTGGAGCCAGTTGAATACCCCTTTAAACAGTGAAAGCTATAGTGTACTTATTTTTTCAATACATATTTTTAACATAAACAAGAGATTTATAAAAACAATAAGTATGCTTTTCAGAATGTGTTGTTCGAGTGAAATATCCTGTAAGATTTAAGGCACAATAAATCACATAAGTGCCACTCAGGACAGTTCATTTTCGAAGCACTTCACCTAAATGAACTGAATATTTAATCCTTCATTATCTTCATGGGTTTATATCACTGTGAGGAAAATAAATAAAATCATATAATTTCTACCTACATTAATGACAGATTTAAGAAGCTTTTGTGTGAAATTTAAATTAAAGTTCCGGAGCAGCCACATTGCACTCAAGAAAGGGATTTATATCAGATTATGACGGGAGGGAGCTGGAGGAAAACAGAGTTTTCCAATGTTCATTGTTGCTTTGAATTCTATAACTCATTGACTTTAAATTCGCTAAATTCTGTTAAGATTCAGTCCCCATATGCTGCTCTGCTACACCACTTCTAATTTCTTTATTTAAAGGATTATTCGGTCATGTGTCTGGGACATCTTGGGACAGGATAAGCCATAGCTCTTCTGCAGTTATCACAACCTAATAGAGCAAATATGGCCTATTGATTCCTGGGTAAGCAAAGCTTACCTTCCCGCACCAACAGTGTTCTTACACAATGATGGTTCAATTTTATGCTCCATAGTAAGAGCAATATTTCTATTTTGCAAATGATGGGTATTCTGTTTTATGGAAGGTTCCACTATACTTTCTGCTTCAATTCATAATCTCTGCTTGCTGTCATTCAGTAGGAACCTTTTTAACATTTGACTCTCTCTTTTTGATGGCTTGGAAAGGATTAGATTTTTCTTTCTTTCAGAAGAGAGATACTTTGCATAAGGTTTCCTCTATACTGAGTTCTCTTCTTTTTTTTTATATATTTTTTTACAGTATTTCATTACAGTCCTAATAAAGAGATATAACATGTTTAAAACAATACAATATTGTTTTTAACTGAAATCTAAATAGGAATTAACATTCAGTTATTGCAATGGCCTCCAATCTGTTTCCTTTAAAGGGGTACTCCGTTGCTAGACACGTTATCCCAACAACATATCTGATCGTGTGGAGGTCCGGCTGTTGAGGACCCATGCAATCTCTGCAGTGGCACTTCAGTCATCCGGTGCACGGAGTGAACTATGCCGCCACACGGTTGTGTACTAGCTGTCACGCCCCCTCCCATAGAAATGAATGGATGGGGCGTAGCATGATGTCACAATCACAGAAGCCCCAGGCTTCCGTGACTGTAACACTGCAGCACCAGCCCGGAGATTGCGGTGATCCCTGTGACCAGAACTCCCGTGATCAGACATATTATCCCCTATCCTTTGGATAGGGGATAACATGTCTAGGGGTGGAGTACCCCATTAAGAGGATGCAAAATTCCAACCCCCAGCATTCCCGGACAGCCTTCGGCTGTCCGGGCATGCTGGGAGTTGGACTTTTGCGACCTCTGGAGAGCCACAGTTTGGAGACCACTGATTTATTACAACAATAAAACTGTCCATGTTGACACACTCCATGTTGTAGGTAGCTACAGTGTTAAATGATATTGCATGTTGTGGCTTTGTTGCAACAACAATAGTTTTACCTACGTAAACCACTCTTTATTGGTTGAAGATATTTTTATATATGACAAATTTAAAATATCACTAGAGTAGACTTAATTTTTTTGTTCAATATTGTATATCAATATCAATAATATCAATATTTAAATTGCTAATAATTGTTTTATTTATTTTTATTGTCTCTTTAGGAGTATGTATACCGCGTGGATCCATGTTCCAATTTAGGCCTAACCTCAGATGCCATCAGTGGTTATAGCATTGGGGATGTAGTTAGATCAAATAACACAGAAGTGCCTGAAATGTTACCTTGTGGTTATCTGGTTGGTGATAATAAAGTCATCACTGTGAACCTAAAGGGTAAATATTCATTTTATTATTAATTTATATTTGGACTATACAGAATGGTTGACATATATTGAACTGTCAATTAAAACATTTACCATTTAGCTTATAACCTAAAAATAAAGCTTCGTAATGTAAGATTTTAATGTAATATGCTTATAAATAATAAGGATGTGCATGGGGGTTTATCCAATTATTATACCTGGATGTATACGTGACAGTAATAGTCTTATAAAATATTTGGGTCATGTGTGAAAGATGAGCAGAGTATTATCATCCATCATTTTGGTGACTTTGTACAGGAATGTTTAATTTGGAGGTGTTTTTAGATCTAGAAAGGCCTCACAAAGACAAACACTTTCCATACTCTCTATTAGGCATAAGGGTATTGAAAAATGGAGGTCCAGAACAGCTCTCATAGAATTGATACAACTTACACATCCAAGGTGGGCTATTTATTTTAATTGGGCTGTTTAGCTAATAAAACTTATCCTATATCCACAGGATAGGAGACAAGTGTCTGATTTCAGGGGGCTGATTGCTGGGACCCCCAGCAATCTCCAGAACTGAGCCTGTCTCTACCCTCTCATAGTTCTGGCCCCCACCTTTTTAGATGTACTAGTCTTGGCAGTGATGACCCATTTAGCCAATCACCAGCTGAGATCAGACACCACTGAAGCCAATGGTTGACTAAGAGATCTGGGGAAGCTGGAGGCTTTATCACAGAAATGGCAAAAAAGGTTTAATGTGGATACCATTAAAGAGGATCCCTCCGCAGGCTGGGAGATTTTTGCCAGACTGAGGGTTCTGGGGAAGCTAAAGGCGTTGGCACAGGCCAGGAGTATTTTAAAGGACTGAGGGATCTGATGAAGCTGAAGGCATTAGCACAGAAATGGCAAGTAAGCTTTAATGTGGGTATATGTAAGGTTATGTACTTGGGCCATATTAGCATAATGTACAATTATGTGGTTAACAGTAAAACATCTGGTAACACGACTTCTAAAAAAAAAAAATAGGGTGTTTTGGTGGGTAGCAAGTTCATCTTTAATGACTAGTGCCAGGCAGTGCTGCCAAAGCTAATAAAATCATGGGATGTATCAAGGGAGGCATAGAGTCCTGTTACAAGAACACAGTTTTGCCTCTGTATAAATCACTAGTCAGACCACATATGGACTATTGTTTTCAGTTTTGGGCACTTGTATATTAGAAGAACGTGGCTGAACTGAAGCTGGTGCAGGAGAGGGCCACCAAGGAAAATAAGTAAATTACAGTACCAAGACAGGTTATCAAGCTTTGGTTTATTTTGCTTAATAAAAATAATATCTTAGGGGTGATCTGATCTCAATGTACAAATATATAAATATTCTAGTCATCAGTTTACACCTTGGTCTATAACCAAGACAAAGAGAGCAATCCTGTCTGAGAAGATTTCACTCACAGACAGGATTGTTTACTGTAAAAGCAGGGAGATTATGGAACTCTCTGCCACATGATGTTGTGATTTCTGAATCAATTAACAAATTCAGGGGGGGGGGGCTGGATGTTTTTTCTTGAAAACTATAACATTACAAGATATGGTTATTAGATTTCTGGAGATAGAGTATTTATCCAGGGATTAATTCTTAATGGCATATTTGGAGATGTGAAGACATTTTTTCCCCAGTATGAAGCAATTGGCATCGTCCTCATGAGGTGTTTTTCTTCCTCTGAATAAGCACATTACATGTATAGGTTGAATTGATGAACTATGGTCATGAACGGGGGGCAGGGAGAAGTGAGCCCTAAGCTGTCCCTAAAAAACACCTTCCCTGCCTACTTGCCCATCTGCCCTAAATGACGGATCGACAACTTGGAGCTGGTTACTTCCTTCAATGGCATCAAAGTCAACAAAATAAATGGAACTGCACAAGTCGGGGACAAGTCCGGAACATAACGGGAATACAATAAACAACTAACAGATATATAAATACAAACAAGGAAGGATATAGCATACTAACAAAAAGGGGTCAAGAAATAAAAAGCACTGTTCACACTGGACACAGAATGAAGGACACACTAGACACCCCACTCCAAACACGGAGGGACATCAATACCAAAGCCAAATAGACTCATAGCCAGTGGGCAGATACTGGCCTAGGAGGAAACAGAAATACTAAATACAAGCACACACAAGTACAGGCACAAGATTCACTCACTTCTAGATAGATGGATTAGCAAAGGCTCAATAATTCTATCCTAGGAGTAGCAGGATCAAAAGGTCAAAACAGAACTGACAAAACGCACAGTGAGAATACAGACTAAGGCAACACAAAGCAAATGCAGGACAAACTTACACAATACTGAAACCCGACAAATGTACTAAAACAAAGCAGGCTAAAATCTATATCTCAAACAGGACAGATAACCATGGTTAAAACTCAAGATATAAGAACAGACAGACATAGCAAAGGTGCATCATAAAACAAGACACGGTCAGAGTAAGATCTAATTACCAGCAGAGAGTTCCAGCAGAGCATTAACTCTTCCCAAACCAGGGAGAATTAGCACAGAAACTGTTTAGACACAAAACAATGTCTGAACAGGACATAAAGCAGAAAAAAGCAAAAAAACTGAAACGGACATTAAAACTATTGTAATTTTTCAACCTTATCCACTATGAGTATGTGAATTAAAACATAAATACACACATGATCATCCTTATATAACTGATATTTGTAGACATGAATGTGTGTTCTATTTAAAGCAAAGAAATAGACTTTAGTTCTGAAATATTTAACTTTAACAGTGTTGTTTGTAAGAAATGCACAGTCAGCGTAATTATACATTTCTGAAGCTGAATCTAAATTGCTTTCAAGATTGTGTATTATAGTACCTTGCAAAATGTTGATTTATGCACATGCAGCATTTTACCTAAAGTGGTAAACATAACATTATTTTGGAGAGTTGGAGATCGCGGTCAACTATCATTTTTCATTCCTAGGTGTTGAAGAAAACAGCTTGGACAGTTTTGTGTTTGATACCCTTATTCCAAAACCAATTACTCAGCGTTACTTTAATTTATTGATGGAACATCGCAGAATTATATTATCTGGACCCAGCGGAACAGGAAAGACACATCTGGCTAACAAACTTGCAGAATATGTTGTAAATAAAAGTGGCAGAAAGAAAATTGAGGAAGCAGTTGCAACCTTTAATGTGGATCACAAATCAAGTAAAGTAAGTAAGCAGAAACACTTTTATGTATCCCTTCAAAAGGCTGCAGAACAAGAAAAGCATATCATTTGGAAACAAACTTTCACAATCAGCATATATATGAATATAGTAGAATATAAAATACGCTATTGAAAACATAATTCTTTATACTAAATGTATTCTCTGCACATGTCAAATGTATATATAAGGTAGAAAAGAAAAGTTAAGAGAATTCAGGGAGGAGAAAAAATGCATTTTACTTTATATGTAACCTATATTATAGCTTTTTTTTATATTGTGTGCGGGAAGGGGGAGGCCATATAGTAAAGCATAAGTCGTCTTGATTGGAAAAAGAATACTATGTTTGGTACAAATATAAGTATCTTTACCGACTGTTGCTCTACTAAGAGTAAAAAACAAAAAAATATATATAAAAAAGAAGAAAACTTCAAATCATTAAAGCTGTACTCCACCTCTAGACATCTTATCCCCTACCTCTCCTGCAGCTCCCCCCCCCCCCCCGAGTCATCAACACTTTGGACCTAAGTTTGCTCCGTGGCTGCTGACAGGGGCTGGCAGTTTGTGATGTCATAGCTCCGCCCCTCGTGAAATCATGCCCCACCCACTCAATGCTAGTCTATGGGAGGGGACGTGTCAACAGTCACACCCCATATACTTGCATTAAGGGGGCGGGACATGATGTCATGAGGGGGCAGAGCCATGATGTCACGAACCGCCGGTCCCTGTATTGCGAGTCATTAACCACGGAGCAAACCTAGCTCCAGAGAGCTGATGACTCGAGGGGCTGCAGGAGAGAACGCAGGGGTTCACAGCAGTGGGACCCCTGCGATCAGACATCTTATCCCCTATCCTTGGATAAGGGATAAGATGTCTAGGGGTGGAGTACCCCTTTAATACGGTAGCTACATACACTACTGCATTTAGATGAAAAATGCAACAGTCTTGCTATTTCATCTAGGTACAAGGATGATTTAATTACGCTCGTATGCCAACTTTCTGATAAGTCAGAAATGTTTGTGCAAACGGGGACTTGAGAAAATATTTGTGACTTTTCCCTTTTCCGCACTGCTTACTCCACTTTTAAAAAAGTGTGCAGGTCTAACTTGGATGGGGAGTGTCCTCTGCAGCTAAGCAGATTTAAAGGGGTACTCCGGTGGGAAACTTTTTTTTTTTTTTATCAACTGGTGCCAGAAAGTTAAACAGATTTGTAAATTAACAATTCCAAATGCAGAGAAAAACATAGCTCCGGCACAGCTCAGTGCAAGCATCCCATTCACACTGCAGTATCGCTCACCGCTAGGAAAGCACAGTCTAATGGTCTTGATACAAAGTATCCGATGAGTGTGAACTGTGTCAAATGCTATTGGCGCTGCACGTGATGGAGTAAATATCACATCTTCTCCAAAGAACAAAGAAACGGAGCACTCACCTCCAATTTGCGAACACAGATGCAACTTTTATTTGGACTCACAGATTACAGGACACATCAGGACATCAGCGGGAGGGCAGGTAGATGGAAGACACAAGCGGGGGGTATTCTCACATCACAGCGGGCCACAGCACTGTATCTCGCCTTGACAAGGGGCCTGACGAAGCGCTAAGGCGCGATACAGTGCTATCGCCCGCTGTGATGTGAGAATACCCCACACTTGTGTCTTCCATCTACCTGCCCTCCCGCTGATGTCCTGATGTGTCCTGTAATCAGTGAGTCCAAATAAAAGTTGCATCTGTGTCTGCAAATTGGAGGTGAGTGCTCCGTTTCTTTGTTCTTTGGAGAAGATGAGATTTGTAAATTACTTCTATTAAAAAAATCTTAATTTTTCCAGTACTTATTAGCTGCTGAATACTACAGAGGAAATTCTTTTCTTTTTGGAACACAGAGCTCTCTGCTGACATCACGAGCTCAGTGCTTTCTGCTGACACCTCTGTCCATTTTAAGAACATCCAGAGTAGGAGAAAATCCCCATAAAAAACATATGCTGCTCTGGACAGTTCCTTAAATGAACAGATATGTCAGCAGAGAGCACTGTGGTCAAGATTAGAGATGAGCGAATCGAAGTTGACGAACCCAAATTCGTTACGAATTTCATGAAAAGTTTGATTTGCAAAGAATGCGAATATCGCCGCGATTCGATCGTGCGAATCGCTTCATTAAACTCCATTTTACAGCGTTCCAGGCTATTGGAGACCTAAGATGGCGGATCCACATGTGAGTACATGGGGCAGGGGATTATGAGAGGGCGGGAAACAGCTGCGGGAATGAAGGTAGGCAGGCTGATCCTGAATCACATGTGAGATGCAGCCTATCAGTGTTCACTGACCCCTGTGATGTCACAGCCCCTATATAATCAGCGGCCATCTTGCCTCTCTTCATTTCATCTATGCACTCAGATGGAGAGGACGGGACTGTGTGTGTGTGTGAATAGCTCATACCACAGCGTTACACTGCAACTGCTAGTCACATCAGCATTAAGTAAAGGCAGGAGTGCAGAGTGCTGTGCTGTTACACTGAGAAGGATCATTGATTGCTAAACCTCCTATTCAAGTTATTGAGCATTGCAGCAGAGAGGGGCAGATAGCCTCATACAGATCTCTAAGCTGCTTGAACTTTCTGAAGCATCTTATATCTTATCTCCTGATTTTTCAGCCCAATTGAGTTTATTTATTTTTTTCTCCACAAATCTTCTGCTGCTCAGAATTGTGTGACAGAGTGCAATTTAGGGTTTAATCCCTGGATTTTTTTTTTTGTGGTGCTGCTGCTGTTTTTTTTGGGTCCTGCTGCTGTTTAGAAATACGTGATTTTTCAGTGGACTGTAGTGCATTTGTACCATTTTGTACCTGTTAATCTGTCAAGGGGCTACATACTGTGCAAGTCCAAACAATAGTATTCACCGGCTGTTTTTTTTATTTATTTTTTTATTGTTTTTTCTGCGTATAGTTACGCATATATAACTGCCCTCATCAGTGCATACCACATAGGTACATCCAAGTATTGTACCATTTAGTACATGTTCAGCTGTCAAAGTGCTCCATACTGTCAAAGTCCAAACAACAGTATCCACTGGCTGGTGTTTTTTCAAAAATACAGAGTTTTTTTCTGCGTATAGTTACGCATATTACTGCCCTCAACAGTGCATACCGCATAGGTACATCCAAGTATTGTACCATTTACTACCTGTTAAGCTGTCAAGGCGCTCCATACCGTCAAAGTCCAAACAATAGCATTCACCGGCTGGTGTTTTACAAAAATACAGATTTTTTTCTGCGTATAGTTAGGCATATTACTGCCCTCATCAGTGCATACCGCATAGGCACATACAAGTATTGTACCATTTACTACCTGTTAATCTGTCAAGGTGCTCCATACCGTCAAAGTCCAAACAATAGTATCCACCGGCTGGTGTTTTACAAAAATACAGAGTTTTTTCTGTGTATAGTTACGCATATTACTGCCCTCATCAGTGCATACCGCATAGGTAAATCCAAGTATTGTACCATCTAGTACCTGTTAATCTGTCAAGGGCCTACATACTGTGAAAGGACAGCCGTAAGTAATCACCTGCTGCTGTTCTAGACAAATACTGTTTAAAGAGTAGTGTAGCGTATTGTAATACCCTCATAAACGCACTAAGTATGTCAGGCAGAGAAGTGCCAGGACGTGCACAGAGGAGTGGCAGAGGCCTAAATACTTCAGGCAGAGTTGGCAGCAGACTTGGGGCGAGTGGCAGCAGGAGTCGCAGCGAGAGGCCTAAGCTCCCGTTATCAGCCAGCGGTCGTGTCTCCACCAGCAACCCATCTGCCGTCATGGATTGGTTAACATGCTCATCCACATCATCACAAGTGACATCTGACACCCCCAGTCAACAGTCGGTGGGTTCCTCAGACACAACCCTCAGTTGACATGGCCTAGGAGCAGTACCTGTCCTCCCATTGCCTTTGCCATATGCTGATCCCTCTTCTAGAGAAGTATCTTATGCTGTGGGTTCAGCTCCACTATTTACTGAGGACGATCTAATAGAGGACAGTCAGCAGCTACTGGACAGCCAAGAAGGGGAGGAGACATGCGCCGCTTGCTCCGCTAGGCGGCCAAGTAGTGATGCGGAGAGTGACGTGGGAGGCGGTGTTGCAAGTGTTCAGGGTCCTGAAGCAGACACTGTTGGGGAACCTGAGGAGGACATCAGTGACGTGCACACAACTGTTGATGATGATGAAGCCAATCGCAATTGGGAGCCGGGTGCAGAAGGGGCTTCATCATCATCAGGAGAAGAGAGTTGCAGGTTGCCCTTGAGGCAGCAAGGCGGTAGCAGGGTTGGCAGTCAGCGTGGTGGCAGTAGTGGAAATTCAGGGGCCAAACGTGCCTGGGGGAGACCACCTGCTTTGCGGCAGCCTACCTTTCCGGGAGGTAGTGGAACAGGGGTTCCTGGAGACGCCGCCAGTAGCTGTCAATTAATGCGGACTGCGGGTGTGAAAATCAGCTACTCGGCGGTGTGGAAGTTTTTCATAAGGCATCCGGAGGAGGTTCACGTAGCCACATGCAAGATCTGTCGGCAGAAGGTGAAGCGTGGCCAGGGTCCCAATGTCGGCACCACGGCCCTGCATCAACACATGCTTCGCCACCATAAAGTGGCCTGGGATAACCGTAGCTCCGATGTAGTGGTCCAGCCTGCTGCATCACCCAGTGGCCATCCGCTCCCTCCTTCATCCAGCCAAGGCTCCACCACCTCAGCCGAAGGGAGCTGTGTGTCAAACCCTCCTTCTGTCGCTCTTGCTTCTCCCACTTTTAGTCAGCCATTCGGCCAACAATCCATCGGTGAAGCAATGTCCAAGAGACAACAGTGTGCGCCCACTCATCCAACGGCGCAAAAGTTGAATGTGCTCCTGTCCAAGTTGCTGGTGTTGCAGTCCCTCCCTTTTCAAGTGGTGGACTCTGCACCTTTCAGAGAATTGATGGCTTGTGCCGAGCCCAGATGGAGAGTCCCAAGCCCTCATTTCTTTGCGAAGAAGGCAGTACCAGCCCTGCATAAGTTTGTACAAGAGAAGGTGGGCCAGTCCTTGAGCCTGTCGGTGTGTTCAAAAGTGCATGGCAGCGCTGACGTGTGGAGCTGTAACTAAGGGCAGGGACAATACTTGTCTTTTACCGCCCACTGGGTAAATGTGGTTCCTGCACAGCCACAACAGCAACTTGGACAGGTCACACCGCTTCCTCCTCCACGCTCTCGATCCCAGGCAGTTGGTCCTGTTACAGCGTGCGACGCCACCTCCTCATCCTCCACCGTGTCCTCGGCCTCCACTGCACGTCCAAATCTCGGTGGCCCTTCATCGTACCATGTGTGTAGTGCACGGTGGTGTCAAGCTGTTCTTCACATGGTTTGCCTTGGCGAACGGAGTCACACAGGGGAGGAACTGCTAAAGTTTATTCGTAAAGAAATCCAAGTATGGCTTACTCCACGAAATCTGGTAATGGGAACCATGGTGACCGACAATGGGAAGAACATTGTGTCCGTGCTGCGACAAGGAAGTCTGCGACAAGGAAGTCTTCATCCCATTTGCAAAACATCCTGAAAATGGCAAGGAAATTGTGCATGCACTTCAGCCACCCGTACACCGCCAAGCACACCTTCCTTGAGCTGCAGCGTCAAAACGGTATCTCACAACATAGTCTTATTTGTGATGTTGCCACACGTTGGAATTCCACCCTCCATATGTTGGACAGACTATACGAACAAAGAAAAGCCATCACCGATTTCTTGATGATCCAAGCAGATAGGAGTACTCCCCTGTGTAACTTCAATGTGAACCAGTGGCAGCTCATACGCGACACCTGCCGTTTGCTGAGGCCCTTTGAGGAAGCCACATTATTTGTGAGTCGCCTGGATTACGCCATGAACAACGTAATTCCACGCCTACATTTCCTACAACAAATGATTGAAACCATGGCTGGTCATGGCAATGGAGACATTGCGCCTACATCTCAAGGCTACATGAGCCCTGTGGGGGCTGAACTGGAGGAGGAGGATGATGAGGGGCAGAGCGGAGCACAGTTTAGGTTGGATGAGATGGCAGGTGTTTCTAGTCTTTGGACAGGAGAGGAGGAGCAGGAGCAGCCAGAGGAGCTGGAGGGTTATGTGGAAGTTGAGACAGAGGACCCAGACACACCGTGGCAGTATGCAGTGGAGATGGAGGCAGGTAGTCCCTCCGAGTCACTGGCGCAAATGGCACTATGCATGCTCAGTTGCTTGTGTAGTGACCAGCAAATTGTCAAAATTCGTCAGCAGGATGACTTCTGGATCTCCACCTTATTAGATCCTCGCTACCGTCCCAAAATGGGGGCCTTAAGGGGGGGCAAACTGACTTACTACAGAGAGATTCTATGTAGTCAGTTGGCTGATGCCTATCGGCCACATGGTCCATCCACTCGCAGGTCTGACTCGGGGGGGGGGGGCCCTCTGCGCTCACCTTCCACTGCCATGGCTGCTGGGGAGGGGAGGGGTGGGAGGAGCAATACCAGCTCAATCCGCAGCAGCCTGAGTCTACGGTCGCTGATGAGTAGCTTTCTTCACCCGCATAGTGAAGCAACTCATCAGCAGCAGGTAGACATGGAGCAGGACCTGAACCAGCAGGTGGTGGCATACCTTGACATGGCCATGCCAACAACCATTGAAGATCCGCTGGACTTCTGGGCAGCCAAACTTGATTTATGGCCACAACTAACAGAGTTTGCCCTGGAAAAGCTGTCCTGCCCGGCCAGTAGTGTGCCATCAGAGCGTGTGTTTAGTGCGGCCGGGGCCATAGTCACCCCAAAGCGAACTCGTCTGTCCACTAAAAATGTGGAGAGACTGACGTTTGTCAAGATGAATCAGGGATGGATCAGCCAGGATTTCCAGCCACCAATGCCAAATGCCTCATAGTAGATTGACCATGCTGCTACACCAACATTTCCCAATTATGGTTGGTTAGGAAACCCTCTTGGGTTATCAATTAGGGTTATGAAACCCTCTTTGGTACTGCCATTGCCTGCTCCTGGCTCATCCTGTGTCTTTCAGGAACTACTTGCCTCACTGATGCTTCTGGCCTTGGGCCTTTAATTTATGCTTAATGCAAATGTCAACATTGATCTTTAAATGTAAGGGTTATGAAACCCTCTTGGGTACTGTGAATGCCTGCTCCATACTCATTCTGTGTCTTTCAGGAACTACTTGCCTCCCTGCCCTCAGGCCTTGGGCCTTCAATTTTTGGATGTTTAGCAGTAGCTAAATACATGCTTAAAGGAGAAGTCCCATGTAGAAAAAGTATTGTGTTTTAAATGCAGAAGCAAAAGTTATATCACTTTGTAAATCACTGACTTTACCCATCTTGTAAGTAAAACCTGTTTTTCTAGCTTCTTTGTTCAGAGAGGAAATTCAGCAGCTCCCTGTTCTGATGACTTGCGACCCCCCATTGAGCTGCATTATGCTGGGGGCCATGATGTCACAATTTCCCATAGTTCTGCAGCTTAGCCAGCTCTGTGCACGGCAAGGGAACCTCCCATGTGCAGCTTCAGCCAATCATAGAAGCCCCAGTTAGCTGAGCACTTGTCTTCATCTCCTCGGCAGGGAAGCATCTGACAGCCAGCTCAGTGTTTATAAGAGCAAGAACGATGTCCCAATGTCCCAATGTCCCGAGAAGAAGCAGAGGGGGAGGGGGAGATCCCTGCTTTCCCCTGCACTGATCACAATCTGACAGCAGGTCAGTCTGAAAGAACAATGTCCTGAGAATAGAATCAGGGGGAGGGGAAACACTGAGCCTGCTGTTAGGAAAGTGATCAGTGTCTAGGTCAGTGTAGCCCAACCAGGGTGCCTTCAGCTGTTGCAAAACTAAAACTCCCAGGCATGCTGGGAGTTGTAGTTTCACAACAGCTGGAGGCACCCTGGTTAGGAAGCACTGGTCTAGGCTGGGCTACTTCTATGATGAACTGAAAGGCATTATGGGAGACAGGAAGTCAGGGACCTCCATGGACCAGGAAGTACAGATCTTTCAGAGGGGATTGCAGGAGAAGGGAGAGGGTGAGATACATGAAGAGCAGATTGTCAGAATGGTGAGATGATGCACTTTCACATGATAGAAAAAAAATTTGTGACTTGGTCCATGATACTTCTTCTTTAATGCTAATTTTTACATTCATCTTTAAATGTAAGGGGATGGTTATGAAACCCTCTTGGGTACTGCTCCTGACTGCTCCTGACTCATTCTGTGCCTTTCAGGAAATTATTGCCTCCCTGATGCTTCTGTCCTTGGGCCTTTAATTTTTGGATGTTTAGCAGTAGCTAATACATGCTTAATGCAAATTTCAACTATGATCTTTAAATTCTCGGCGCTCTGCTAGGGCCTTCTCCTACCCCACCGGGGCCGATCCGAGGACCTCACTAAACCATCCAATCGGTAGTAGAGACATGCGGGGTGTACACAGGGCAGGGACTTAATGAACCCGAGCTTTTGACCCGCGCTTAGTTGTGATTCTTCTCTCCTGGCAAATAATTGCAATCCCTGATCCCTATCGCGAACGGGGTTCAGCGGGTTACCCGCACCTGTCGGTGAAAGATAGACACACGCTGGTCCGTTCAGTGTAGCACGCGTGCAGCCCCGGACATCTGAGGGCATAACACTCCTGTTATTTGCTCGATTTCCCGAGTGATCGTGCAATGTAAGGGGTTATTAAAGCCTCCTGGGTATTGCTGATGCCTACTCCTGACTGCTCCTGTGTCTTTCAGGAACTATTTGACTTCATGATGCTTCTGGGCTTGGGCCTTTAATTTTAGGATTTTTGAAATACATACATACATGCTTAATTTAAATTTCAACATTTATGGTGCAATGTATGGGGTTATTAAACACTCTTGGGTAGTGTTTTTTTCAAATTTTCTGATAATTATCACAGTAATAAACTTGAATTTTCCACAATAATAACCATTACACCATTGAACAATTGTTGTGTGTGATTTTTTAAGTAACATTTTCAAAAAAAAAAATACGCAGAGGGATGAACTCTGCTTCTTTATTTCATAAAAAAATATTTTATGGAAGAATGTCTTTTGGTGGTCCACCGTCCTGGATTATAGAGTCTTCTGGACTCTTGGATATGCGCTTGTTCTTAAACAAAGGTACAAAAACCAAAAATGGCCGGTCATGGCTATGGAGACGTTGCGCCTACATCTTACGGCCACATGAGCCCTGTGGGTGCTTGTGAGATTAGGTCCTTTGTACCCACACGGCGGGGTCTGGGACACAAATTTTGATTTAAATTTCAAATTAAAAAAAATCACACATTTCAATGGTGTCCTCATGCTGCAGCCAACTCCAGGCTGCGTCATTCTGGTAATATATAGAGAGCACTCGCTGTCCTAAATTTTCGTTAACATTTTTCGTCAAAAATGTTTGTCTTTTTTATTAGGGATTGTGAAGCTTTGGTGCGTACTCGTGCATCAGTCAACTCCAGCCTGTGTCATTCAGGCAATATATGGTTTACTGATGGCACTGCTGGGCCTGGGTCTGGGAATTTCAAATTTTCTCATAGGTAGCACCCGCTATCCGAAAGTCTTCTTCATAAATTTCTACAATTGTTGTATTTTTTTGGAGGGATTGTGTACTCATGCATCAGCCAACTCCAGGCTGTGTCATTCAGGCAATATATAGGTAGCACCCGCTGTCCTAAATACTCTTAAAATTATTTTAAAAATGTTTGTTTTTTCTTTGGGATTCTGAAGCCCTGGTGTGTACTCAATGCTACTTCCTGCTACACTCTGTCAGCCCATTGGTCCTGCGACAGTATGCTACTCCGCCTCCACATCCCCCACTGTGTCTTAAGCCTCCACTGCCCGGACAAGTCTCAGTGGCCCTTCAGCATACCATGTGTGCAGGTCACGGCGGTGTCACGTTGTTCTTCACATGGTTTGCCTTGGCGAGAAGTCTTGGAAACAATGGCCGGTCAGGGCAATGGAGACATTGTGCCTAAATCTCACAGCCACAGGAGCCCTGTGGGGGCTTGTTGGATTTGGTACTTCGTACCCACACGCTAGGGTCTGGGACACGCAAAGGTTGTTTTAAATTTCAAATCAAAAAATGATGGCGCTGCTGGGCCTGGGTCTGGGAATTTCAAATTTTCTCATGGGTAGCACCCGCTATCCAAAATCTTTTTGGAAAAATTCTAAAATTGTGGTGTTTTTTCGGGGGGATTGTGAAGCCCTGGTGTGAACTCGTGCATCAGCCAACTCCAGGCTGTGTCATTCAGGCAATATATGGGTTACTGATGTTGCTGTGGGGCCTGAGTCTGGTAATTTCAAATTTTCTCATAGGTATCACCCGCTATCCAAAATCTTTTTCAAAAACTGTTTAAAATTGTGGTGTTTTTTGGGGGGGATTGTGAAGCCCTGGTGTGTACTCGTGCATCAGCCAACTCCAGGCTGTGTCATTCAGGCAATATATGGGTTACTGATGCCGCTGTGGGGCCTGGGTCTGGTAATTTAAAATTTTCTCATAGGTATCACCCGCTATCCAAAATCTTTTAAAAAAATTTCTGAAATTGTGGTGTTTTTTGGGGGAGATTGTGAAGCCCTGGTGTGTACTCGTGCATCAGCCAACCCCAGGCTGTGTCATTCAGGCAATATATGGGTTACTGATGCCGCTGCGGGGCCTGGGTCTGGTAATTTAAAATTTTCTCATAGGTAGCACCCGCTATCCAAAATCTTTTTCAAAAATTTCTAAAATTGTGGTGTTTTTGGGGGGGGGGGGGGGGAATTGTGAAGCCCTGCTGTGTACTTGGGAATCAGCCAACTCCAGGCTGTGTCATTCAGGCAATATATGGGTTACTGATGCCGCTGTGGGGCCTGGGTCTAGGAATTTCAAATTTTCTCATAGGTAGCACCCGCTATCCAAAATCTTCGGTTTAAATTTCTTAATTCATCTTTTAATCTTAGGGATTGTGAAGGCCTACTCATGCTGCTGGCATCTCCGTGCTGTGCCATTCATCCACTATATGGTCTCCTCATGCTGCCAACACCTCCATGCTGTGTCATTCAGCCACTATATGGTCTCCTCATGCTGACAACATGTCCATCCTGTGTCATTCAACCACTATATGGTGTCCTCATGCTGCCAAGACCTCCACGCTGTGCCATTCAGCCACTATATGGTCTCCTCATGCTGCCAACACCTCCACGCTGTGTCTTTCAGCCACTATATGGTGTCCTCATGCTGCCAACACCTCCACGCTGTGCCATTCAGCCACTATATGGTCTCCTCATGCTGCCAACACCTCCACGCTGTGTCATTCAGCCACTATGTGGTGTCCTCATGCTGCCAACACCTCCACGCTGTGCCATTCAGCCACTATATGGTCTCCTCATGCTGCCAACAACTCCACGCTGTGTCATTCAGTCACCATATGGTCTCCTGACACTGATGCCACCACCAGGCTCTCTAATTGTGCTGCTGTGCGGCAGTGATTCTAAAAGCGATGCCGGTAATCTGCATGCTATTCTGAATAACAGTATTATTTCACTAATCCAGCACACTCCATATGCATTTTAGAACACAGCAAAGTGTTCTATACCCCTATAGAGGCTGTATGTAGGCTAGAAATAGCCTTTTTTAATATAGATTCGCCACCAAAAAATTTGGAACGAAACAAACTTTATCGGAAAATTTGGCGAATCGGCCGAATCGAATTTTTGAAAAGTTCGCTCATCTCTAGTCATGATGTCAGCAGAGAGCACTGTGTTCCAAAAAGAAGATAATTTCCTCTGTAGTATTCAGCAGCTAATAAGTACTGGAAGAATTAAGATTTTTTAATAGAAGTCATTTGCAAATCTTTTTAACCTTTTGGCACCAGTTGATTAAAAATAAAAATAAAAGTTTTCCACTGGAGTACCCCTTTCAACATGGCTTAAAGGGCTACTCCGGCGGAAAACAATTATTTTTTAAATCAACTAGTGCCACAAAGTTGCCACAACAGATTTGTAAATTACTTCTATTATAATCCTTACAGTACTTATCAGCTGCTGAATGCTCCACAGGAAGTTGTATTTCTTTCTGGAGTTCTTGTCAGTCTGACCACAGTGCTCTCTGCTGACACCTCTGTCCATGTTAGGAACTGTCCAGAGCAGGAAGGTTTGCTATGGGGATATGCTTCTGCTCTGGACAGTTCCTAACATGGACAGAGGTGTCAGCAGAGAGCACTGTGGTTAGACTGAAAACTCCAGAAAGAAATACAACTTCCTGTGGAGCAAATAGCATCTGATAAGTACCGGAAGGATTAAGATTTTTAAATAGAAGTCATTTTTAACTTTCTGGCACCAGTTGGTTTAAAAAAATGTGTTCAACCGGAGAACCCCTTTAATCTACAAATTGGCTTAAATAATGGCAAATGTCTACTCCATCTAATACTGAATAAAGCAGCATTCACCAATCTCTGTTGCTGGTGAGTGCCGCTTTTTTTCCCTTTATTCAGTATTAGAATGCTCTGTATATATTTAGCTGTATCACCACCACGTGTTGCTGAATACATTTGCGTACTGTCACCTCCTGAAGACTGATTCTAAAAACGACCACATGTGTTCTTGTAGCAGCAGTGCCAGACTTTACTCCTTTTATATTGTATCTACCTTTCTCGTTCGGCTAAATTGGGGGACACAGGAACTGTGGGTATAATTTGCTGCCACTAGGCATTAACAAAAAAGAAGGCGGCGCCTCCTGGCAGGATATACCCCGCCAACTGACTCTGAGCTAATCAGTTTTACCTTAGTGTCAGTAGGAGGCAAACACAGGTCTAGAGTTCTCCAGACCTGGTCTTCTTTTTTTTTTTTTTTTTTCTAGTTTAGCTTTTCTCTCTTTTTTTATTTTCTTTAAGTTGGAGCAACATGTTGGGCACATCCCCCACTTGCGAGGAAGGGACACGGTACATTAAGTATGCACCTCTTCTCACCACTGACCTGCACTAGGGATGTGCCTTGGGTCCAGGCCCCCTCTTACCCCTGCTCCCCTGCTCACCCCGCTTTGCAGCCTGGTATGATGCAGCGTGGCACTAGGCTGGTTGAAGACTTTGTGGATGAGTATGTGGTACAGATCCTTTTGAGGTAAGTAAACCCCTACTCCCACTGTCTGCCCCCCCCACCCCCACAATCCTACTGACCCTCTCTAGCTGCTTTCTTCTCTCTCCCTCTGGGAGACCAGGGCTCTATAGCTTTCAGGGGGGCTGGTGGTCTCAGAAGTAAGTTTATCTTATTGGGGGTTAAATAGGGGCTTCTCTCCCAGGTACCTGCCTGCAGCCATAGCTGCACATGTGGTGCTCCTGCCATCCTTTCTGTAACAGTTTTGATTTCTGTTGCATGCCGTCTTTCCACTCCGGCTGTGACAGCTGTGGGCCGTGGCCACAGATGGACATTGCTTGCATCTCTCGCACGGCACTGCTCCGGCCCCACGCTGTGTCACACTATGGCCCTCATGTACTATTCTAAACCCGACTTCTTTTGTCGGGTTTTTTTGGCGCATCTTGGTGCGCCAGTCTGCGACACGATGCAACATTTTTTCCCAATGGACCCGATGTGGATTCTCTCAAACCCGAAAAAGGGGCGTAACCCGACATTTCTGAGCTTTCCCACGTATTTATAAAGGTTTACAACCCGAATTTGTTGAATTGTTGTGGATTTTTTCCCGACAACTCAGAAGAGTTGGAAACCAAAACCAGCAAAACCCACGTGCAACAAACAGGATGCGACATAATAATAAATACCAGGGGAAAAAAGCAGTCAGGTAAGAAAGCAAGATAGACTTAAAACCCGATTTTCTAAGTAAATGAGGGCCTATATGTCCGCAGCCGGGTTTACTCGCGGCAGCACTCCTTCCTGGGCAGGGGGCCACGGCCGGTGGCCAGCCATTAATTTAGTCTGCGGCTTTGGCCCTGTCCTTTCGGCGGTAGCTCCGCCCCATTTTTGCACTGTCTGGCTCTGCTCCTCCACTCTTCTGATGTCCCTTCCAATCCCCTGCAGGGGTCCTCTCTCTCCTCCCCTTTTGGCTGGTCTACCTATTGGAGGCTATGAACTGCCCAGGGGGGCGGTTCCTTGCTGGTGACATCTTCGCTAGTCTCCTTCTCCCTCACACCAACATTCTGTTTTTCCTCCAGCTGCTCTGTGCTGTGGGCTAATTTTCTGTGCACGCTGCTGTTTCACCCAGCTGCTGTTCTCTCTGCCTGGAACCTTCCCTCTGCAAGAGACCCCACTGCTGCAAGGGACCTCCACCTCTTCAGGGGACCACCACCTCTACAGGTGACCTCTACAGGGGACTGCCATCTCTACAGAGCACTTCCACCTCTTCAGGGGACCTCCATTTCTGCAATGGACCTCCACTTCTGCAAGGGACCTCCACTTCTGAAAGGGACCTCCATCAGCTCCAACCATTTTCAGGACACAGGAACCTGGGTGAGCTTGTTCATTTTTTTTCTCTGGGTTTGGCTGACTTATCTATTGGGTTATTTTCCATGTCTGTCCCCAGAACCGAACCCCTCCATAGTCACATACTATTCCTGTACGGGCTATAAATCTAAAATGCCAGGTGGTTCGGCTGAGTCCACCTGTTCTGCCTGCTCTGCTTCACTTCCCAATCCTCCTGTGCCTTCTGCCCAGGATTGCTTCCTGGAGCATGCGATTCCTGACCCTCCCCCGGTTTGGGTGTCCTCTCTCTCTCTCTCTCAGACGATCTCTGATCTGACGCAGGTTTTCAGGGAGGTGGCTACTGCCCTAAAGTGGTCCTCCTTGCGCCCTCACTCCTGGGGCTCTCAAGCCCTCTAGCTCCCTCTCTCCATTTGCCAGGCAGCGCCTTCGCTCTCATGGTCGCTTTCCTGGTGGCCGATCCCGATCCCCAGCTCACCGTTCCAGGTCTATTGCGCCTGGATCTGTGGGCTATGTTTCCATTTGCCCAGGACTTGGTCTCCAAATGGACCGCCCCACCTACAGTGGACCCTCCGGTCTCTCACCTATCCAAGCCCACCACTCTTCCTCTAGCTGATGCGGCTTCTTTCAAGGATCCTGTGAACAAACGGGTTGAGAACCTGGCAAAATTTGCATTTGAAGCAGTAGGTTCGACCTTGCTTCCAGAGTTTGCCGCAACCAGCGTGTCCAAGGCGTTGTCGGCCAGGGCTTCCCAACTTCGCCAAGGCATTTTATTCGGGGATCCTCTAGATCTCCAATGCGGGTGATTATCTGTGCTCGGCATCTCTAGAATCCACACTCTGTGCAACCTTTGCTTCGGGCAATTTGGTTGCTTTCCACCGCTCTATGTGGCTGAAGGCCTAGAATACCGATGCGGCCTCCATGAAATCCCTCACAGAGATGCCTTTTGATGGTGCACCCCCCAAAGCCTTACTCTTGGGCGGGTGGTCGCCTGTCCCTCTTTCGGGACGTTTGGTTGGCTAAGGTCCAGGAATTCCTGGGTTCGGGACGTCATTTCTGATGACTACCGAATAGAGTTTGGTTCTTTTCCCCGGGATTGTTTTTTCCATTTTCGTCCTCCCCGCTCTCTGGCCCTGGCCGTGGCTTTTCAGTCTGCGCTCCACACCCTTCTTGTGCAGGGGGTCCTTGTGCCAGTTCCGCCCCAGGAATGTTTTTTGGGCTTCTATTCAAATCTGTTTGTCGTTCCCAAAAAAGGGGGAACGGTCTGTCTGATTCTCGATCTGAAGCTCCTCAATCGGCACTTGCACCTGTGGCACTTCCGAATGGAATCTCTCTGTTCTGTTGCTTCGTCTATGGACCACGGCAAATTTCTGTCTTCGGTAGACATCCAGGATGCCTACCTCCACATACCCAGTTTGCGGTTCCTGCAGGTCATTTTCAGTTTGTGGCCCTGCCCTTCAAGCTGGCCACAACCCCCAGGGTCTTCACCAGAGTCCTGGTGGTGGTAAATTATATCATCTGGTGGTGGTAAATGCTCTCGGAGGGTGTCTGTGCTCCCTTATCTGGACAATCTGTTGATCAAAGCTCCGTCCTTTGCACAAAATCAAGAGAGTCTCCACATCACTGTTCAGACCCTGACCAGTTTAGGGTGGTTGATCAACCGGGAGATCTCTCCCTCCCAGTCTCTGGTCTTCCTAAGGCTTCAATACAACACCAAGAAGGCTCGGGTTCTGCTTCAACCGGACAAGCGGAGTGCTCTTCTGTCCAGGATCCGCCTATTGCGCTGCCCGAAACCGGTGGCCATCCGTTCATGTAGGGAACTGTTGGGCAGGATGGTGGCGGCCATGGAAGCCATTCCTTTTGCTCAGTTTTGTTGCTGCCCTCTTCAGCTGGTCATCCTGTCCCTGTGGGACAAGTCTCCTCTGTCCCTCCACCACTGGATCTGTCTGTCTCCCACGACGCGTCAGTCACTCCTTAGGTGGCTCCGCTCTCCACTCCTCCAGGAGGGACGCTCCTTTCTCCAGCTGCATTGGCAGGTCTTAACAATGATGCGAGTCTCGGCCGATGCAGGTCCCCCCAGGAAGCCCGTCTCCCCATCAACATCCTGGAGCTTCAGGCCATCTTTCTTTGTTTCCTCTATTGGGAGTTGTTACTCTGGGGGTCATCTGGTTTAGGTCCAAACGATCAACGCCATGCCTGTGGCTTATATCAATTGCCAGGGGTGCACTCAGAGTCTTGCTGCAATGGCAGAGGTGACAAAGATTCTTGTCTGGTCGGAACACTAGGTTCCCTCCATATCGGCGATCCACATTCCGAGGGTGGACAATTCCTCGCCCAACCCTGGGAAGTGGTCTCCCCCCCTGGAGGTGTTCGCAGCAATTTGCGGACGTTGGGGAACCTTGGACCTCTTTGAGTCCCGCCTAAATCGGCAGGTTCCCGCCTTAGTGGCAAAATCCCAAGATCCTCTGGCTCTGGCTGTGGACGCATTGGTTGTTCCCTGGTCACAGTTTGCCCTCCCCTACCTCTTCCCTCTGCTTTCCCTCCTGCCCAGGGTAGTGAGGAAGCTCAAGACGGAAGGCGTCTCAGCAATTCTGGTAGCGCCGGATTGGCCCCGGCGCCCGTGGTTCGACGAAGTGGTTCGTCTCATGGCGGACGTTCAAATGCGGCTCCCAGATAGGACCGACCTTGAAAGAGAAGGTCGGTCCTGTCTGCCACCACAATTCACTTCTGATGCATTTGACGGCATGGCGGTTGAAACCGCGGTGCTGAGGCCTCTCAGTTTCTCTATCTGGGTCATTTGCACTATGCTTAGGGCGCATAAACCGTCCTCTGCCAGGATTTATCATAGGACCTGGGTGCCTATTTTCAGTGGTGTGAGGCCCGCTCCCGGTCTACCGTTGTTTTTTCTTTGCCAAACCTGCTTTCCTGTCTGCAGTCGGGGCTAGAAACACGTTTGGAACTTAGTTCCCTCAAGGGGCAGTTGTCGGCGCTTCCCACGTTTCCTGTGCCCCCCCCCACCCCCCATGGAGCCGAATGAGAAAAGTATTTTTTTTTAGACTTACTGTCAGAGGATCCATTGGGGGACACAGCACTCACCCGTTGGTTATTAGTTTGTTGTCCTGAGAGTCAATGTCCTTTCTGTGAGTTTGTTTGGTCGTTTTTTTGTCTGGGTCTTCTACGGACTCTCTGTAGTGATTTGTCGGTTTCCCCTACTGTTTTGGGACTAAACTGATTAGCTCAGAGTCAGTGGGTGGGGTATATCCTGCCAGGAGGGTCTGAATTATTTTTTGTTAATGCCTAGTGTCAGCCTCCTAGTGGCAGCAAGATATACCCACAGTTCCTGTGTCCCCCCAATGGATCATCCGAGAAAGATCATGTTCTCACGCACTATTTTAACTCTTTATTCAAACGCATAGTTTTTTTGTGATCCTAATTTTCATAGTGGTAAAATTAAGTCTTGGGCCCTGTGTCATCAGAAAACAGTCTTATATGTTTAAATCTACCATATATACTGGAGTATAAGCCGAGTTTTTCAGCACGATTTTTCATGCTGAAAACGCCCCCTCGGCTTATACTCGAGTGAACTCTCCGCCTGTCAATCCCTTCTCAGTGGTCTTCAACCTGCGGACCTCGGCTGTCCGGGCATGCTGGGTGTTGTAGTTTTGAAACCTCTGGAGGTCCGCATGTTGAAGACCACTGCGGCCTTCGTCATCATCCAGCCCCCCCCCCTTTTGTTTTGTACCCACCTTCTCCGCACTTCGGGCCTGCCCTTCATTAGTGACGTTGCCTTGATGACGAAGCACAGGGGCGTTCATGCGCAACGTCCCTGTGCGTCATCATCAAGGCAACGTCACTAGTCCGGGGCAGGCCCGAAGCGCGGAGAAGAGGGCCCCCAGGTGAAAATGGACAGCCCGCAACGACTAAGCCTCCCCACCGGACGGTTCCTGCAGCATAGATGGCCAGGACCAGCTCACTCTAACTTCCCGCCGAGGGGAGGTGAGTACAAAACAAAAGGGGGGGGGGCTGGATGATGACAAAGTCCGCAGTGGTCTTCAACCTGCGGACCTCCAGAGGTTTCAAAACTACAACTCCCAGCATGTCTGGACAGCGATGGCTGTCCGGGCATGCTGGGAGTTGTTGTTTTGCAACCTCTGTAGGTCCGCAGGTTGAAGATCACTGATGAAGGAATTGATAGGCGGTGATGATGAAGGGGGGGGGGGGGAGGATGAGGGAGGTCTGGATGATTACATGGGGGATGATGTATTTCCCACCCTAGGCTTATAGTCGAGTCAATAACTTTTCCTGGATTTTTGGGGTGAAATTATGGGCCTCGGCTTATATTCGGGTCGGCTTATACTCGAGTATATACGGTAGTTGTTACGTTAAAAATATTTTTTAAGAATTCTTTGTATTATTTTATTTTTTATTATCTTTATTTTAAAATAATCCTGAAATTGTGCAGTTTTCACTCTGGCTACTTGGCCTAATAAGAAGCTGAAACTTCCTGTTCTGTAGAGAAAACTTTCCAGCAGTGTCTTTCTTATCATCACATGCAGCAATACAGTGAAAGGTAACACCAATATGTAGATGAGACAGAATCAGGCTATTATCAATAGCCCCCTCCCTGCACAAGTTACAGTTGAGGGATAGAAATCTTTCCCATGGATGTCAGAAGGTTACATTGCAGGTTACATTTCAGTAGTTTCGCATCTCCATAAAGCTCACTGTAAAGCATATATATATATATATATATATGCTATTCTGAGATCTCAAGTATTATGGCTGCTCCATAATAGTGTTTTAAATTGACACCATCATTTGTAGATAACATTATATGTATATTTGTAATATACGTTGGTTAAAAATTGTGTATATATATATTGTTTTGTCTTGTCCCTGCAGCTAATGTCTGTGTGTCTCTATGCAGTGGGCAGGACTAGCAGGGCTCTGTGTATACTCCCAGCTTGTCAACCATCCTACTGAGTGAGCCAGGGACATGTCACAATACACAGAGCCCTGCTTGTCCTCAGTGCTCAGAGCCCTGCTTGTCCTGAGTACACAGAGCCCTGCTTGTCCTCACTGCACAGAGCCCTGCTTGTCCTTACTGCACAGAGCCTTGCTTGTTCTCAGTATACAGAGCTCTGCTTTTCCTCAGTGTACAGAGCCCTGCTTGTCCTCGGTGTACAGACTCTGATTGTCCTAACTGCACAGAGCCCTGCTTGTCCTCTGTGTACTGAGCCCTGCTTGTCCTCAATGCACAGAGCCCTACTTGCCCATGGTGTACAGAGCCCTGCTTGTCCTCAGTGCACAGAGCCCTGCTTGTCCTCAGTGCACAGAGCCCTGCTTGTCCTTAGTGCACAGAGCCCTGCTTGTCCTCACTGTACAGAGCCCTGCTTGTTCTCAGTGCACAGAGCCCTGCTTGTCCTCAGTGTAGAATGCCCTGCTTGTCCTCAGGTACAGAACCCTGCTTGTCCTCAGTGTACAGAACCCTGCTTATCCTCAGTGTACAGATGCCTTCTTGTCCTCACTGCACAGAACCCTGCTTGTTCTTAGTGCACAGAGCCCTGCTTGTTCTCAGTGCACAGAGACCTGATTGTCCTCAGTGCACAAAGCCCTGCTTGTCCTCAGTGCACAGAGCACTGCTAGTCCTCAGTGCACAGAGCCCTGCTTGTCCTCAGTGTACAGAACCCTGCTTGTCCTCAGTGCACAGAGCCCTGCTTGCCCCACCCACACTTCCTGTATTTTGTCCCAGCTGAGACACACAGGCAATAGCTGCAAGCATAAGATAGCATTTTTTTTCCACTCAAAATCTTAATTTTATTTAAACCAATGCATATTACAAATATACATATAATGTTGTTATCTATATTATTTAAAAAGTTTTTTTTGCAAATGACAGATACACTAAAAAATTACAATCATAAAATAAAAACAGGTAAGAACAGATTAACATGTTTTAGTATCTGGCTTTGATTGGTAGCACATGCAAAAAATGCAGTTCTTAAACAATATTCTCCTAGATTTCATATTTCTGTCAGTTATGGCATAGCTATTACCTTTAACATCTTTTATTGTTTCAGGAGTTGCGGCAGTATCTAGCCAACCTTGCAGATCAGTGCAATGCCGATAATGATACTGACCCCCCACTTGTGATAATCCTGGATAATCTTCATCATATAGGATCTCTAAGTGATATCTTCAATGGATTCCTAAACTGTAAATACAGCAAATGGTAATAAATCATTAATAAAATATTCCCCATTGGCGTGCAATTATGACATTTGTATTGGAAATGTTGAACATTTGCAAGATGGACAGTAATAAAGCAGTTGTTTGCCAGAAATAATGTATTTGCCAAAAAGCCCTACCTGTAGGGAGGGAGGGAGTAAAACCTAACACTCTTAAGTACTCCCAGAGCATAAATGGGTGGAGCATGTAATGCCTGCTATAACAGCGGAAAATTACAAACACCAATATAGAAAGAAGAGCAGTAGCAGACTGACATAGCAAATAATAACAACTTTATTGTTAAAAAGACATGATTAAAAACATTGACAAAGAGGAATAGCAGCTGAAACAGAGGACATCTCCTGAATAAAGTGCATAATAATGCTACAATGGCAAGTGCCACACTCTATATTGCTATATAGTAAAGTAGGTATTTACAGGTTGTACACAACACGTAATATATATGCGCCAGTACAAATGGATCTGGACAATACTATGCTGATATAGTGCAAGTAAATATCAGGTATTAAACCACCTATCAAAAGTGCATTAGAACAAAAGGTGCAAACTGCAAAAATACCCTCACATACAATGTAAAATGTGAAGCCAGGAGACAGGAGTCACGACATGTATTTATCAAATGCGATAGTCGCTATTTATGAAGAAAAAGTTGCATCTCCATTTAAAAGTCGCATATGTATTCCAGGTCCACCCTGGCTTACAGAAAGTGCATACGTCTGCAGAAAAGGACATTAACACCCACTTTAACAACTGTCCTTGTTCTGCATCATGAAACAAAGCTACTACGTTAATGTTAATTATAGAAAAAATGTATTATATAACTAATAACTCTATTATTTTAAGGTTGAAAATACAAACTGCACACCTTGTTAATTTTAGGACACGTACATGCTGGCGTACCCACAACATTTTTAAATGAATGTTGTGTTAAAATAGTATAAGGTACAAAATAATTGTGTAAGAATTTACATAAATAACCCATATGTGGCACTAAAATTTTTCCTTAAAAAAAAGAAACATTTTTTTTGGGGGGGTTAGTAACGTACCGAGCCGTTTTTATTTTTTTGTGGCTTCACTATTGTTTATGTGCCTGTTGCTGCGCTGTCTTCCTTCCTGATGTAAACTCCGGCCTCAGCGTAACAACGCAAGACTCCACCCACCAACGACAAAATGCGGGCTTAAAATTAGACAAAAAAGCCTCCAGAGTACGGATCTTCATGGTGCGGCATAGTATGTTCTTAATATTTTTTTGGTTTCTGAGGAGGGTGGATTGTTTGTTGTGGGATAGTTTGAGTGCAGCTATTTAGTGCCAGGCAGGCCAGTCATGGTGTCACCTGATGAGGTAAACCCCCCCCCCCCCCCCCCCGTCACTCTCTAGCAACACTACTGGTAATAAAGGGTAGATAAAGAACTTTGGCTATTAACATAAGGGAAAACTTTTCTGCTTAAAAAAATGCATTTGTAAGCCGGTTTCCCTGCTTTTGCTTACCTGCAATTTATTTATCAAGGTCGTGTGACTATTTGATAAATAGGTCGCATGTAAGCAAAAGCATAGGCGTGCGCACGGGATGTGCCGGGTGTGCCCAGGCACACCCTAATCCAGTGGCGTTGCGACCCGCACCGGGTGACACCAAGACGCTCCGCAGCACCCCCCATCTGTGCCCGACCGTCCTTCACCAGCCCAGACCCCCGCTCCCCCGCTGTGCGGTGCGCCTGTCTGTCAGTCGCACCGCATAGCGCTGCCTCCTACTCCTGTTTGTGCCCCGCCCCGCTCCGCTCTGGCTCACCTTCAGTTGGTCCGGTCATGTGACGGCGCGTTACTGCCGTCACATGACCATCAGGACGTCACGCTGTATTCAAGGACGCCGGCCCCAGAGCGTGACGTGACGGTACGCGGTTCGCAGGATTACCGCGCTGAGTGAGTGAATTATTTCAATCTGCCTACTGGGTATGGGGGGAGGGGGTTAATCTGGGGGGTACTGCATTCCTACAGGGGGGAGAGGGGGTTAAACTGGGGGGGTACTACCATCCTACTGGGGGGAGGGGGTCATCAGGGGGTACTACCTTCTAACAGGGTGGGGGGATAGGGTTAATCTGGGGGGTACTGCATTCCTACAGGGGGGAGAGGGGGTTAAACTGGGGGGTACTACCATCCTACTGGGGGGGTCATCAGGGGGGTACCACCTTCTAACAGGGTGGGGGGATAGGGTTAATCTGGGGGGTACTGCATTCCTTCAGGGGGGAGAGGGGGTTAAACTGGGGGGGTACTACCATCCTACTAGGGGGAGGGGGTCATCAGGGGGTACTACCTTCTAACAGGGTGGGGGGATAGGGTTAATCTGGGGGGTACTGCATTCCTACAGGGGGGGAGAGGGGGTTAAACTGGGGGGTACTACCATCCTACTGGGGGGGGGGAGGGGGTCATCAGGGGAGTACTACCTTCTAACAGGGTGGGGGGATAGGGTTAATCTGGGGGGTACTGCATTCCTACAGGGGGGAGGGGGTTAATCTGGGGCCCCAAGTAGGCAGGTAGTACCCCCAGATTATCCCCCTCCCCCCCAGTAGGATGGTAGTACCCCCAGATTACCCCCCCCCCAGTAAGAAGGTAGTGCTCTCAAATTAACCCCCTCTTCCTGACAGTAGGAAGGTAGCACCCCCAGATGCTGGTGGCCTCCATGTCTATTTTGCTTTTGTAGGGAACTGTACTGCACCTAATGTGGGGGAACATACTGCACCTAATGTGGGAACTATACTGCCAACCTAATGTGGGGGAACTATACTGCACCTAATGTGGGGGAACTATACTGCACCTAATGTCGGGAACTATATTGCACCTAATGTGGGGAACTATACTGCACCTAATGTGGGGGAACTATACTGCACCTAATGTGGGGGAACTATACTGCACCTAATGTGGGGGAACTATACTGCACCTAATGTGGGGGAACTATACTGCACCTAATGTGGGGGAACTATACTGCACCTAATGTGGGGGAACTGTACTGCCAGCCTAATGTGGGGGAACTGTGCTACACCTAATGTGGGGGAACTGTACTGCACCTAATGTGGGGGAACTGTACTGCACCTAATGTGGGGAAACTGTACTGCACCTAATGTGGGGGAACTGTACTGCCAACCTAATGTGCGGGGACTTATACTGCACCTAATGTGGGGGAACTATACTGCCAACCTAATGTGGGGAACTATACTGCCAACCTAATGTGGGGGAACTATACTGCACCTAATGTGGGGGAACTATACTGCCAACCTAATGTGGGGAACTATACTGCCAACCTAATGTGGGGGAACTATACTGCACCTAATGTGGGGGAACTATACTGCACCTAATGTGGGGAACTATACTGCACCTAATGTGGGGAACTATACTGCACCTAATGTGGGGAACTATACTGCACCTAATGTGGGGGAACTATACTGCACCTAATGTGGGGAACTATACTGCACCTAATGTAGGGGAACTGTACTGCACATAATGTGGGGGAACTGTACTGCACTTAATGTAGGGGAACTGTACTGCCAACCTAATGTGCGGGGACTTATACTGCCAACCTAATGTGGTGGGACTTATACTGCACCTAATGTGGGGGAACTGTACTGCACCTAATGTGGGGGAACTATACTGCACCTAATGTGGGGGAACTATACTGCACCTAATGTGGCGGGACTTATACTGCACCTAATGTGGGAGAACTATACTAACTGTGTGCGTATATATATATATACATATATATATGCACGCGCGCAGCGTGAGTTTGTGCTTTAGGGTGCACACCCTAATGCATGCAATAGGCTGCACACGCCTATGAGCAAAAGTAAGTAAAAAAAATTGTCATATAAGCCATACGTTTGAAAAGAATGATAAATCTCCTTTATAATGGACATAAATAGTAATTTTACTAATTTACATAAATAAGACAACTTGTTCTAAAAAGTCAGTTGAAAGGTTAGTGACCACTTAAACTTTACTGTTTTCCAAAATTTTTTTTATTCATGGCCTATTCTCAACATTAGATTGGTGGGGTGTAGACATATGTCACCTCGCCATTAAAGTTCCATAAAACCCTTTTAACAAACTGCTCCACAGGTCTCTTTTGGTACAAGCTTTTATACATGGCTCAACTGGTGATGTGTACAGGTGATGCTATATAAGTGAACTTTAATTGAAATAGAAAATGATGCCAATTTGTCTAATTATTTTGTTGATATCTTTTCTGTGTTCTTTATATGCTTAATTGCATATTTATCTAGGCCTATTTAATAAAGCACCTTCTCTTTTTTTCCAGCCCATACATTATTGGAACAATGAATCAAAGTATTTTGTCATCACCAAATTTAGAATTACACCACAATTTCAGGTAACTTTATTCTGTAAAATCAATTTTTATGTTATCTAATGGTAAGCAATATGCTGTGATATTTATTACATTTCTATTTGTTGTTATATAGGAAGGACATAAAACTTGAGTTTGCTGTAGGATCAGGTGTAATATTTATGATGTTTTTGTCAATTATAATATTTTTTAGGTGGGTGCTGTGTGCCAATCACATGGATCCAGTTAAAGGGTTTCTTGGAAGATACTTGAGAAGGAAGCTTATTGAAATGGAAATAGAAAAAAGTTTGAGAAACAATGATCTCATTAAGATAATCGAATGGATTCCCAAGGCATGGCACCACCTCAATAACTTCCTGGAGATGCACAGTTCCTCAGATGTCACAATAGGTAATAAGCTTTTCTAAGGATCACACATTTGTGTAAGGATGAATGAAACTGCCTATGCCAAAAAATGAAACAGAGGCAGGGCTGGAGGCGTGCAAGGTGTGGTATGCATGAGTCCTTTAAATCTAAAAGAGGCAGCGTACATGTACTACAAATTAGTCACAGAGAGAGCAGGGAAGCCTAGTGATAAGTGGAGCGGAAAGAGGAAAATATACCATGGGCTGCCCAGAGACCGTGACAATCGTCTTTCATACCTTTATAATTATAATCTCTTTATAATTATATTTGTTTATCTTGCATGAAATTGGTCATCATGCTTTTTATATTATATAATGGCCACTGCTGTGGGGTTTGGTCTATCTCACTACGTTGTCTTTACCCTGTTAAGAAGTCATATACAGTTCATCACATACATTAGCACTAAAAATATTCTGACACTATACCTTTTTTTTTGTTTTCCTCTGAGGAGCTCTTTTATTGACCCTTTGTCTTATCTGTTCCTATCTGTTTAACCACCTTACAATCCAATATGAAACACTGGAACTTGTTCAATTTTTTATGTGAGACACATGGAAGGTCCCTGAAATCTAGATAGGCTGAATCCATTGCTCCACACTGATTTATTATCTTAATCGTCCAGTCAAAAAAATCTATTTCAAGGTATGAGTAATATGATCTCTCCTTGCTTCAAGTCACTTGACTTTAGATTTTAAACAATTCTTTCTTTCAAGTGTTCTTTCTTTACACTTCTAAAAACAAGGTCACAGGCTTATAGCTGTGCCGAGTATATGACTTAGATTATTTACACCTTGAGGGTCTCATAGGATCAAATTTAAAAAAGGAAAAAGCCTGGTATGACCCATTTACATATTCTTAGCTGTTAAAGAATTAGCTCTATCTGTCAATTTGAAGCCAGGAGAGGAAAGGAGAATAGTTTACTAGATATCAGAATTCTACCATTTGTTTCTCCCCACGAGAAAGAACAATGGCCAGCATTTATCATTGTGTTTACCCTTTGTTTTCCATCTATATTTGGCGCAAGTGTCCTTTTTTGCGCCTTTTGGTTTACACATTTCTGCTGATTTTAAGGTGCAATCCACTGATTTTGGCAATACATATGCATGATATGGATGGGTTTTATGAACTGCGTCTTTTTATGAAAAATTTATTAAAAGCTCTGCTACCATTTAATAAATTTGGGGCTCCTACACATTACCAGCACACAAAAAAAGGTGTAGAAAATGCTTCACTTACACCTACAATGATGAATGTCCCCAATGTTCTTGCGCCTGAGTTCAGCTTTTTCCACCATGGCTGCAGCTATAGCAATAGTTACACTAATGCTTTGAAGTAGCTTTCCATTGTATAGAACAGCACTTTATTAAAAGGAATCTGCCATTACTTTCATGCTGTCTAATTTACAAGGTCCCGAATGGCATCTGCCTTCCCCTCCAGCCTTGATATATAAATCCCTCTTTATACTCAAACAAGGAGAGATTAAGGACGATGGGAATAACCTTGATGACGTATGGTTTGGGCAACATGAAAGTGATGACAGGTTCTTTTTAACTCCCTCTATTGCCTGTCTTTGCTTTTCCTATATCAGTGACCTATGTTATTTTCAAGGATATAAGTTGATTCGGCACATTATTTTTTGTCTTATGTAAAAATATGGTTTGGATTTTTCTCTTATTTTTTTCTTATTATTGACAAAGTGGATTTGTCATCAGAAAATGCTGTTCTACGTAATTATTATTATTATTACCACGCCCCCTGAAGAAGCGGCATAATAGCGAAACGATCGTTGGGGTTCAGGTGTAGGTATGGTTTGGCACCCTTTATTGTATACTTTTGGCAGGTATTATTGGGCTGTTATACAACTCAATGGGGGGACATGTATCATTATTTGTGTATGGTAGAAGCAGCTTACCCTTTTTTGCCGAATTCTAAATTATGCGCAGATGCGCTAAATTTATCAATCAAGCACAATGAGTTTTATAAATTGCGGGCAAATATAGTAATCTCCTCATACCTCCACTCTTTGAAAAATGAAATTGATGATTTAGAGCATCTTGCCACATGCAGTCCAAGATGGCTTATATTTGCGTAAAAAATATGGTCATTGCGCAAGATTTCTGCAGGTAAATGAAATGTATGCAGTTAATACATTCTTGTGTACTAAATATGTCTCTCCAAGGTACACCGAAACATACACATCTGGAGGAAATTATCCACCAAAATGTAAGCAAAAAAAGAAGTAAAAAAACAGCTTGCGCACAATTTTGTGCAAAAATTTTAACACAAAACAGGGTAGAGTCTTTGATACATGTCCCCCAATGTTCTTTGGCTATTTCGTATAAAAGCTCAGCTGACCTACTATGAGCAAATATCATGTTTTGTACATTCTACAAATTGTTGCCAATTTGCACTAACACTGGATATGACACATGTTCTTTACGATACTCACAAAGTATAATATCTAAAAACAAATAAATGTATCAAAGGTAAATCCATAATATCTGTTTGTATCGGTAGGTCCTCGCCTTTTCCTTTCTTGCCCAATGGATGTGGATGGTTCCAGAATATGGTATACAGACCTTTGGAACTATTCTGTCATACCATATCTTCTAGAAGCAGTGAGAGAAGGACTTCAGGTATAAAGTCAAATTACGCAAGTAACTGCACCTATTTCAATTTGATCTTAAGAAACTTTAGGGCAGTACAGTGCATTGGTGTATGTGTATGTAAATGTATATATGTTAAATTAATAATCACTTGCTCATTCTGTTGCTTATTAAGGCACAATAGTAACTCCTTGAAACATATTTAATAGGTTTTCCTATCAGGATATATAAAAATGTTTTGAATTGTACTCACAGATGTATGGTAAGCGAGCCCCTTGGGAAGACCCATCAAAGTGGATAACAGACACATTTCCCTGGAATTCGGCTTCATCTCAGCATGAGCGTCAAGCCCTACTACAGTTACGGCCAGAAGATGTAGGGTATGATGGCTATATCACTGCCAAAGAAGGAACAACCTCCAAAAATGTGCCAGAGAGTGACAAAGATGGTGATCCATTAGTAAGTAGAATGAAAACATTATAGTAAATGCTATTTGATAACATACAAATACTGTATATACTCGAGTATAAGCCAAGTTTTTCAGCACGATTTTTCGTGCTGAAAACACCCCCCCCCCCCCGGCTTATACTCGAGTGAACTCTCCACCCGCAGTGGTCTTCAACCTGCGGACCTCCAGAGGTTTCAAAACTACAACAGCCATCGGCTGCCCGGGCTTGCTGGGAGTTGTAGTTTTGAAACCTCTGGAGGTCCGCAGGTTGAAGACCACTGAGGGCGGATGATGACAAGAGGATGATGAAGGGAGGGTGTGGGATGATGACAAGAGGATGATGAAGGGGGGGTGTGAGATGATGAAGGGGGGTGGGGATGATGACAAGGGGATGATGACGGGGGGGTGTGGGATGATTACAAGGGGATGATGAAGGGGGGTGGGGATGATGACAAGGGGATGATGAAGGGGGTGTGTGGGATGATTACAAGGGGATGATGAAGGGGGGGTGTGGGATGATGACAAGGGGATGATGAAAGGTGATGATGATGAGGGTCTGGATGATGACAGGCGGTGATGATGATGAGGATGTTAATGACGGGGGTCTGGATGATGACAGGGGGGGATGATGTATTTCCCACCCTAGGCTTATACTCAAGTCAATAACTTTTCCTGGGATTTTGGGTTGAAATTAGGGGCCTCGGCTTATACTCGGGTCGGCTTATACTCGAGTATATACGGAACTTTTTATTTATTTATTTATTTTTTATTTTTTTATTTATTTTTTTATTTTTTTTGCAATACTGGAATCCTAACTAAAAGATTTGGATGAGAAAACATCAGGCCAAAATATCATTCTTAATTAAAAGTGTTTGTCTAGTTTATACAGTCTTATTTTGTTATATAGTCTAAAAGACTGTTGATATTTGATTTAAAATAATTTACAGTTTTTGTAGTAAAAAAAAAAAGTATTTTGCTTCTGTCTATCCCTTTTGGTGGTGCTGTTCATATTTGCTACTTTATCCATAATAAACCTTTTTTTCCCTTTCTGAAAACTATGACATAGCACGCCATTTAATTCTTACATACTATCCTGTTGAAGGAGTCGTCTCAGCTTTATTATAATGCGATTGCACAGGGTCTGCTCCTTCCTGTCAAACAGGGGAGAAAGCTATTTCTGTTTGCTGCTCTGCAGTAAACACCCTGGCAGTTTGGTGAGTGAATGGCCAAACTAAAGCATAGCTTTATGCTAAAGCATAAATCAATAGAAAAAGCTAAATTAGAAATGCTTTTAACTGCCCTTTTACAGTAATCTAATAGATGAAATTACAGTCTATGAAGTGAAAGGGGAGGTAGGAAAAGATGAGAGAAAGAGAGAGAGAGACTTCTTTTATCTGACATCAATGCTGGATTTATAGCTACCATTTCTTACTGCTGTATACCTTTCTATATGCTGTTGTTTGTTTGTGTGTGTGAGAGAAAGAGAAGCAGATGAACAGAGTTTCCTCTTCTCTCTATGCTTGGTATGGTAAAAATCATAGCTTATAGCCTTCGCTTCTGCTTCCTTTCCCCCCTTCCCACGCCATAGATTTATATTTGAAGTTATAACCTGATATATAAACTGAACATCCATCTGTTCTCTATGGATTTTATTAAAAAGTACACCCTTAAGGTTACAGATAAGTGTATTAAGAAGTCCGGTTAAGAATTTAATTTTTGAATAAGATATATTACATGTTTTTGTTTACACTACTAATCTGTAAAAAGTTGTTAAAAATCGGAGGTACACTTTAAAGGAGTACTCCACTGCTCAGCATTTGGAACAAACTGTTCCGAACGTTGGAGCCGATGCTGGGAGTTTGTGACATCATAGCCCTGCCCCCTCATGATGCCACACCCCACCCCCTCAATGCTAGTCTATGGGAGAGGGCATGACAGCCATCACGCCCCCTCCCATAGAATTGCATTGAGGGGGCAGGGCTATGACATCACGTGCTCCCGGCGCCGACTCCAGCATTCGGAACAGTTTGTTCAAAACGCTGAGCAGCAGAGTACCTCTTTAACATCTATCCAATTGACAAAGGTCCTGAATGTTAGGCCCTCCTTTATTAAAAAAGATTTTTCTAAACCAGACAACCCCTTTAAATGTAAAATTATCTATATATTCATAATATATTAATTTAATACATTAATATTTTTCAGTTTCCTGCATGTAATTAATAGTGTTGCTCGCGAATATTCGCAGTTCGAATTTTAATCGCGAATATCGCAATTCGCGAATATTGCACTATATATTCGTAATTACGAATATTTGTTTTTTTTCCCTGCTTTTGTGAAAATGTATGCGCATATGTGAATATTCGCGACTATTGAGCCCTCCCTTCTTTAATGGCATAGGGAACTCTGACTAGTGCATTAACTCTGTGATTTTTTGTGCATTGAAACCAATAGGCACATTGTGGTCTATGGGGATCTCATGGCGTGTAAAATAGTAAGATAAGCAGGACTGTCTTGGAAGCACAGTGGAATGGGAGGCCACCACTGGTTTGAGTCCCGGGGTGTGTTGTGGTTAAACTTTACTTTCTTTGAAAAGTTTCCAAGTTGCCCATAGCAACCAGATTGCTTCCTTCATTTTTCAGAGGCCTTTTCAAAAATGAAGGAAGCAATCTGATTGGTTGCTATGGACAACTGCAAAACTCTTCCTCTACACTGGTTTTGATGAATCTCCCCCATAGAGGGAGATTTATCAAAACCTGTCCAGAGAAAACGTTTCTGAGTTGCCCATAGCAACCAATCAGATTGCTTCCATCATTTTTCAGAGGCCTTGTGAAAAATGAAAAAAGCAATCTGATTGGTTGCTATGGGCAACTCTGAAACTTTTCCAGGAAAGTAAAGTTAAACCACAATACTGTAATACTCTGTCCCACCCCGGGACTCAAACCAGTGCTGGTCTCCCCTTCCACTGTGCTGCCGAGATGGTACTGCTTATCTTACTGTTTTACATGCCATGAGATCCCCATAGACCACAATGAGCCTATTGGTTTTAATGGGCAAAAAATCACAGAGTTAATGCACTAGTCACCGCTCTCTATACCATTAAAGAAGGGAGGGCTCAATATTCGCGAATATGTGGATATGCAGAAAACCAGTGTAGAGGAAGAGTTGTGCAGTTGCCCATGACAACCAATCAGATTGCCAGATTGCTATGGGCAACTCAGAAACTTTTCCTCTGGACAGGTTTTGATAAATCTCCCTCTATGGGGGAGATTAATCAAAACCAGTGTAGAGGAAGAGTTGTGCAGTTGCCCATAGCAACCAATCAGATTGCTTCTTTCATTTTTGAAAAGGCCTCTGAAAAATGAAGGAAGCAATCTGATTGGTTGCTATGGGCAACTCAGAAACGTTTCCAGGAAGATAAGGTTTAACCACACCACTGTAGCACTCTGTCCCACCCCGGGACTCGAACCCGTGGTGGTCTCCCATCCACTGTGCTGCTGAGACGGTCCTGCTTATCTTACTCTTTTACATGCCCTGAGATCCCTATACCCCACCCACCCATGATGAACCTATTGGTTTCAATGGGCAAAAAATCACAGAGTTAATGCACTAATCACAGCTCTCTGTGCCATTAAAGAAGGGAGGGCTAAATTTTCGCGAATATGTGCATATATTTTCGCATATGCGAAAAAAAAGCGAATACGCGAATTTCACAAATATTCGTCCATACATTCGCGAAATATCGCAAATTCGAATATGGCCTATGCCGCTCATCACTCGTAATTAATAATTTATCCCTGTATTCCATTTTCAACCTATAGTGTGAATATGTGCAGGACATAATAATGTATAGCTTAAATTAATGCACATTTGGTGTTTAGATTAAGACCATTTCCATGCTGTTTAGTAGCATTAGTGTTTTGTGTTTTATATTCTCACAATATGTTAAGTTTGTATTGGAAATAACTGCTGAGGGACAGCAGATGGCAGTGCTGTATATTTCTTTCTAATGATGCGTTTTGCATTTGTGCTTTGTACCAGTGTATTGTTTTCTTCAATAAATTGGGCATCTTCTAAAAGAAATCTGAGCTACCTCATCCAGCTTATTCCACCAAGGGCTCCTTCATCTAATTAAAACGATAGTTTTTATTCCAGATGCCCGGCTCTGATTGTATTATCATTGTTCATGTGACCAGTTTTATCTCTTTCAATACAAAAAATACACATGCAGCTCCTTTGAAGGGATAATGCATTATTAACAGTCACATGGGTGTCCTAGATTTGAATCTAGAACAGCCAGCATGCTATCCCAATGTGTTTTTATTTCACAATTTCAATGCGCTGTGTACTGGAATCCTGTAAAAGCGTCAAATGAAAGTTTATGACAGGTTCCACGGGGTATAATACATAGCTAAATGACATTGACGCGTGAACCTGCAGATCCCCATCTCACCTAAAATCAACATTTAATCATTCACGCTTGAAGAACATGGAAAGATGCACTACATTGTCTAAGCCAAAATCATTTCCTGTGACTAAGTCCATATGTATTGATCCACATTTTTTTAAATCATGAATGAAAATCTCTTTGCATTCGTGTTATTGGTCATATGCCCCATCTAAAATCTTGCAGATGCTTTTTTTTTTCTTTATTAACCCCTTCATATATGCTTAACATCATATGTTGTTGAAAGCAAAAACAAGTAAATTATCAATGTCTCTGTCCTCTAGAACAGTGGTCTCCAAACTGTGGCCTTCAAATATTGTAAAACTACAAATCATTGCATGCCCAGACAGACAACAGCTGTCCGAGCATGCTAAGAGTTGTAGTTTTGCAAGAGCTGGAGGGCCACAGTTTGAAAGTTACTGCTCTAGAGTGATAGAGTAATGCTCCAAGTCTTTAGAAAAAATATACGTAAATGTACTTATGACTAAACACACAAGTGGCAGTGTATTTCTGTAAATACCAAGCAGTGGATATTAAAGGGGATGGCTGGAGAATTATTTCTATGTTTGATGGTGCTCAGGTCCCTATTACACAATGCTTCCAGCTTTCTTCTCAACACGGTTTAAAAGATGACAAGCTGGCTGCCCCCATCTGCCGCTAGAAGGAGCTTAGAAGCTTACTGCATACTGTTATCCATTCAACTCAATAATAAGACAGTATGTGGTGTGCTCTCTGCAGGGAGGCACTATGTTATCTTTCAAATTTATTGTATGTCTTTACCAGGGATTAGAAATGAAAAATTGAGGTCCGCCACTATGGGTATTTATGAAATAAAGGATCAACACAGAATTGTGGACCTAAAATTATGATGATAAAAAGTTCACGTCAGATGTGTGTGGATATATAATGAAAAAATATGGAATGGGACATCAACAATGCTCACCAGCCACTCTGGATACTGACGTCTAGAACCAGCAGTGCAGGACATGCCAGGGATCAGCTGCCGGTACTCCAAATAGGTAGAAACATCTTCCAGTGCTTGGATCGATAAATAAAGCTTTTCTTTTATTTAAAGCAACTTTAAAAGCATGTTTACAAAATAAAAGTCTGATAAGTACATGCTTTTAAGGATGTTTGAATAAAGGAAGAACTCATTTAGTAAGTCTGAGGGCTGGAATATGTTTATGCGTGTTTGGAGGAGGCTTCTAGTTTCTGTAACAACTGTTCAATTCCTCCAGTCATACATTTAGTATAATCCTGAGTCTTTGTTCCCATAGTGTAAAATATAGTTGCGCGTTTTATTTTACGCACACAGTTTTGGCCATAAACGGGAAGAATTCAGCCTTATTTTTGCCGATTACTGGGCAAAAATGCGTTTGTAAAAAAACAATACACCATTACATTTTACACTGTGTGAACATAACCTAACGTTTAAGAGTAACATTGTAGCTCCTTTCTACAATGGTAGAAACATAAAAGATCAGATAGTCCATTGACTCTGCACTTTTATGATTTCAATTTTATTTTTATTATATGATAGACATATGTTTATCCCAGAAATGACTATGTATGAAGTGCATTAGCTAGCTATCAGATTATTGTGATTCAGCTTTTGCATTCATTTTTGGCTTTTAATGCACACAAAATAAAAATGTTTTGTTTTTATTCTAACTACACCTAAGTGATACAAAAAGGAGACAGGGAGCGCTCCCCTGGGTGGGATCAAACAATATAGGTGTCCGCTTTCAGGTTAATGAACCGCACTCACCTGATAGTGTTGTGCGAATAGAGGCACAACACTGAGAGCACATCAATCAAACATCCATGGCGGCGGCTGCTGCGGCTTCCTGTGTCTAATCCTAGGTGCATATTACAATCACAAACAAGATGCACGAAATAGGAGTTGGATCGCGCTGCGACCAAACAGATCAATTCCAGGATATTCTCTCAAGGTATAGTAAGTTTATTGGAAGACACTATACACTGTATATACAATGACATCAAACAGTTTAAAAAGACAAAGGACACAAAAACTCCTCCTACCAGAAGTAACGTGACACCATTATGAATCTACAAACCATCATATCATACACAAACTGCACAATTCAGTATAAAACTTTTTTTGCACATAAAATGTTAAATAGATAACAATTTTACATGCACCTAAAAAAATTATACATGTACCTATATACATGTGTGTGTGTATGTGTGTGTATATATATATATATATATATATATATATATATATATATATATAAAATCTATTAGAAAACTTAAAATCTGTTTTCTCGATCATCTCATTCAAACCAGCCGGATGTAAAGTATGAAAACTATAGATCCAAAATGATTTCCCATTAATCAGTTTTTGATTAGGAAACTCACATGGCATAGTTTCAATAACACATACAGAAAAACCAAACCCTCAGCTTCACCTCCATGCATGATGTGGCACGACAAGCTATGTGGTGTGATACACTACTGTTTCAAAATAGGGTCCTGCATCAGCACTGGCCAATGATTTTTTAGAATTATTTGTATACTAGGATCATTGCCCAGTGTTGATGCAGGACCCTATTTTGAAAAAGAAGCTTCCTAAAGCACCTGACCTTATGACTTACCGGAGGGGAAAAAGTCTGCGGAATCATTTGGCACCTAGTCGCCTAAGACCATTAAAAAGAAAGAAGATGATAATGGGAAATGGGCCAATGTAGGAACATTTAAATGTAATACATTAAGATATCTCTGTTGTGATTGGATCACCCAGCAGGACACATATGGTTAAATCCTTCTCCACGAGGGAGGTGTTCCCACTAAGAGAGAGGAATAATTGTTCCTCCTCCTATTTAATCTATCTTCCAACTTATAAATGTGGCTTACAATACATTGGCTGCACATTACAAACATTAAGAGCGTGTATAAACAAACATAGGCATAATATTCATGTTATAGCATAGTGTATCAAACCACATCACGTTATGCATGGAGGTGAAGCTGAGGGTTTTTCTGTATTTGTTATTGAAACTATTCCATGTGAGGTTCCTAATAGATTTCAAAAACTGATTAGTGGAAAATCATTTTGGATTTATAGTTTTAATACTCTACATCCGGCAGGTTTGAATTACATGACTGAGAAAATGGATTAAGTTTCTTAAAAAAAAAAAAAAAAAAAATATATATATATATATATATATAATATTTTTTTTTTTTTTTTTTCTTGGTACATTTATAATTTTTATCATCTATTTTACATTTTATGTTCACAAAAAGTTTTATACTGTTTGTTTATGATATGATGGTTTGTAAAGATTCATAATGGCGTCACATCACTTACGGTAGGAGATGTTTTTGTTTTCTTTGCCTTTTTAAACTGTTTGTCATTGTATACTTGCGCCTGATGAAAAAGCCGGAACAGATTTGAAACGCGTTGCGTGGGTGTAGTGTCTTCCAATAAAATTACCTTGAAAAAAGATCCTGGAATTGATCTGTTTGGTGGCAGCGCGATCTAACAAAACAAAACAAAAACAAATGTCTGCTTTGAGGAGATTGTTTATTCAGTGTACATCACCTCTGCATAGTCAAATATATGCCCATTCTAATATCCATAATTATTATGTCTTCTGATAAATGGCACAGAATTCCTTCAGTAGGTTTTGAATAGAGATTAAACAGTGGATACAACATATTCATTTTTAGTAGATGTAAATTGATTGTTTTCATATTGGGAAGCAGGGATTCATTTAACCTTGTGTGTCACATTCTATCTTGGTGAATATTCTGTACCTTGTACTTCAGGCAAGAAATACTCATCCTGAAAACCATGCAAGTCTTATATCAACCTTGTCCTTCAAACTTCTATTTTAACTACAGAAAGGAAGCAGTGCATATTCACCTGGTGCTTTGTTGTATTATGTGGTGTAAATGTCTAATAAATCATTATTAATAAACATGCTGCATCCAGTTTAAGATGAATAATCTCCTAACAAAAATGGATTGTTGTAGCAAGCCATGATGGACTATGCCTTTGTTTCTTCCATGTTACAATTTTATATCAGTTAGAAAAAAAAGAGTTAGTGTCCATAGGTTACTGACTAATGAGAGAATTGTATAGCGTTGTGTAATATCACGTTGACACTCAGAGTAATATGTTATCTTTTTATCAACAGATAAGTATGCTAATGCGTCTTCAAGAAGCAGCCAATTTCTCAAGTGGACAAAGCTGTGACAGCGATGGTGCAAGCCACCACAATGAAAGTTTAGATCCTTCTGTTGAATCAACCCTTTAAGAAGTCACCTCTAAATGGTATATTGTTATTGAAAATGGTTTGGTCCAATAGATCACTGCCAAGGCAGAAGCAGCACAATGCAACCCCCATACCAGGATAATGTGCTGGTGGGCAGGTGACTTGGCTCTGAAATTACAGGAGCTGAAGAAATTGAAGTGGATAGATTAAATTTGCTTCATTTTAAGGTATTTAAATATGAATGGAGCGATGGGAATCTCCATTAGTCAACTGGAAAAGGCCCAAGATAAAGGGCAAACAAGCAGATTGCACATTTGTTAGCCAAACTGGAATGGTTTAGTTTCTTTTTGAAAGGTTTACAGCACAGATGTTTGTGTATAATGTGTGTTCTTGTTTTTTGACATTAATGTATCACTTGTGCATTGTTTTTAATCCACTTCAAACCTCTGATGTAAGACATTGTGCCGGTCACATGACTACATTAATGAGATTGTTGTGTACTGCCTCCGAACTAGATGATGCTCCTCGGAAAAGCACAAAATGTATTTGTGCAACTAGAAGAAAATCTACTGTGATATACTGGATAAGTGCCAATTGTAGATCTGAACTGCCATGCTCACAATTCTAAATTCCCCAGCGTTGAGTCACTTGCTTCAAATTGTCCTCATCGCAACTGCAGTGTTTTTGTAACCACCTGCTGCCCGCTATAAAAGATTTTATACAAATTACTAAGGCTTCCCCTGGAGATGCTTTTATGTGAGCATTGTGAGTGAAGAAAGAAGGACAGGAAAAAAGAATAAAAAGTCATATGGTGCTGTCTCATTGCCTTAAAATGTATCTCAATAGTCTTACAGTCAGAGTTCAGAATCCACTGATGTCTCCTACAGTGTTTCCTCTTGCCATTAACTCTGAAATATTATTTAGTGCAGAGCCCAAGCATGTCTTTTAGAAATGAGAACCAGTAATAACTGTATATTCTGATGTTGTCTTAATCTCAGAAATACAGGTGAACAAAAGCACATGTCTACCATGGAAAATGTGGAACAGGTGGTTTTAAAACCTTCAAATAGAGTTCTAGTTTTTTTTTTTTTTTTTTTTGTTTACTTGTAAAAGAGACATTTTGAATGAAGTCCCAGCAGAGCTGGGAGCACTTGATAAAGCATGAGCACAAATGGATTTTTTTTCCCCCCGTCTCTCATAGTTCTAAGCATGTTTGAGTTAATCCTGTTTAAAGTTTTGGGTTCTTGATGTCAAGTAAGACTGAGACGGAGTAGAATTTTTAATAAAATTGGGTTGGTTTTGCACAGTGTTTTGGGTGGGTGATGTATATAGATATCATGACAATAACAATGCCTTGCACCATGCAAACAAAACAAGTTTGTACTCTTCTTTGTTGTTGTGTGTTTCACCAATTGATACTTATGTTGTAAACAAATCCATAATGCAACCGTTCAGGATGTTTTTTTTTTGTTTGTTTCCGGTGTGCTTGTCCTGTACTTATGGTGATTATACCTATGCAGGAGAAAAAATGCAACATCAGCATGTGTGACAAACCTATTATGGAACCAATGTATTAAAAAGAAGTAAAAGACTCAACTAAGATTGCATGAAAACAGATTAGTGACACAATTGGAAATGCCATGAGTCAATACAATAAAAGGCCTAATTATATAAGGGCTATGACATTGTGTAGAAAACATACAACAGAAGCTACATTCACCACTGATAACTGGTGCTACTTACTACTTGTGGCCACCATTTTGGTCATTTACTGTAACTCTTATTAAACAACAAAGCTATACAGCTCTGTTTTAAGGCAAGCCTTCCCTACACGGTGCTATTGGCCAATTGTACAATCTTAATTATATGGTGCATGTGGAAACTCCGCATTAAATCTGCCTAATATATAGAAAGACAAGATATACATCAACTGGCTCCAGATATCTTGTCTCTTGACTAGAAGGAAAATGTTTTTTTGAGCCCTCGTCATGCACACCAGGCTTAACCATTCATAGAACTTCCTGCAATACATCTCATTGAGTACATGTAGTTTACAACAAAGAAGAAAAAATGTTTGTGAAACATTTGTCTGTATACATTTTATATTTTGTACATTTTTGATGTAACATATCATGTAAATAGACAGAAGCAGTGAAATAATTCATCTGAAAAGTTTTGTAGTCTTTGTAAAGCCCTTACAATACGTTTTGGTGTAATCAGAATCAATTGAATGATGTATTTTCTATAAGTTGATTGTTCTCCTAGCTTGTAAACCAGCTTGCATCTATTTTTTTGCAGATGTGCGCAGTGTAACTGTCTAAATTATTACTTTGCCATTAAAGTGGAATTATTTATTGAATTGTAACATTGTCTTCTTTTCTTTAAAATAATAATTAACTGTTTTAACTACCTGATGAAGTCATATAGGGGATCCAACGGGGTTAAATATGTATATGATGGTGTAAAGTACCTAGGAGGAATTGATAATAAATTGGATGTTCTCTCCATACGATATTATAAAATAGCACTTTAAGGCTAATCACAGTATATTAAAGGTTCCTTCTTATTAAGAGTCTTTTTATTTAGTATATGTAGCAATTAAATGATGTTAATCTCTTACTAATGTTTTAGTAGTAATAGAAATTGTGATATAGGCACCTGTATTATGCACTGCCGCCATTCTGAGGAAGCAGAGCTGAAAAGGGGAGGAGAGAAGCCATGGAAACCAATGATAAAGCTGGAGGTGTGTTTCAGACTACCTAGGATGTCCTGTAAGCATTGCCCTGGGACATGGAAAAAAAATGTTTCTATATGGCTGGGGTCATCTTATCACAGTCACCTACAGTTCCCAGTCTGATCTCATCCGATCCCTTCTCGTGACGTCTTCCTTCTGGTTCAAAGAGGAGTCGTCAAAGCCAACACTACTCTTGGCCAATCAGTTTCTGAGGTGCAATAATTTGGCCACAATAACCATTGTTATGTATGGAAGAAAGGAGAAGGCTTTCATCCACAGAACACCATTTCAACTTTGATACATGGGGATGGCAGCATCATGTTGTGGGGGTGCCTTGCAAATAATAACAAATAAATTATATTATGAGAAAATAATTGTGAAGATATTTATGCAACATCTCATTATATCAGCCAGGAAGTTAAAGTTTGGGCAAAAATGGGTCTTCCAAATAGACAATGACCTCAAGCATACTTCCAAAGTTGTGGCAGCATCTGTTACAGGAGTTTTCTGGGCCTGAAACTATTGTTAGCCTTTTCACAGGATAGGCCATAAATAGTTTATAAGCAGGGTGCTTACACCCAGCACCCCACCAATTAACTGACCAGCATTGCTGGAAGTAAGCAGTATATGGGAGCTAGGGGCCTTGACTTCTTACACTGTTCGCAATAGTGTAACTGGGTAACTGCAGTAACTACAATGGTAGCTGCTCTGCAGTTACTTAGAGCCGCCACTGCAAATTTGTATAGATCCAAGGCTTCTGGCTCCCGTACACTTTTTATTTCCGGTGCCGTGGCTGCGCAGAGCTGCTTATTGGCAGGAATGCTGGGCGATGTATTCATGATCAACTATTGATGCCCTATCTTGTGGTAGGCCGTCCATTGTTTTAGACTGGAAAAACCATTTAAGGATATTAAAGTAAACATAATTCAGTAACCATTGAAAAACCCTGACCTAAAAACCATTAAAAGGGCATAGGCAGAACTGGAGAAGTGTTCGTGAGCAAGAAAGGCCTAAACCTGGCTCAGTTGTACCAGTTCGGGAGAAATGGGCCAAAATTTCAAGTATTTATTGTAAAAAGCTTGTATTTCTTGTGGGTATTTATTGTGAAAAGTTACCCAAAATATGTGACCCAAGTTAGAAAATTTAAAGTCTATTCTACCGAATACTATCCCCTTGTAAAATTCCAAGCCACTGGAAATGTATGAAAGAAATGAAACCTGAAATAAATCATTCTCTCTAGGATTATTGACATTTCACATTCTTGAAATATACTGTTACCTTAACTGACCTAAGAGAGGGAATGTATGCTAGGATTAAATGTCAGGAATTGGGAAAAACTGTGTTTTAATAAATATGGCTAAGGTTTAAGTAAACTTGTGACTTTAACTGTACAAAAATGGATGAAACAGAAATATGAACTGATAGATTTGTGAAATGAAATGCACAGATCTTCTGAATATTCCTGAATAAACAACATAGAAGTGGGCGATAGTGGAGTCTGTCCATTTATGTTGCCATCATTAAAGGGGTACTCCAGTGGAAAACACATCTTTTTAAAAATCTGAATCCTTCCAGTACTTATCAGCTGCTGTATAATCCACATGAAGTTGTATTTTTTTTCTACAGTTCTTTTCTGTCTGACCACAGTGCTCTCTGCTGAAACCTCTGTCCATATCAAGAACTGTTCAGAGCAGGATAGGTTTGCTATGAGGATTTTCTTGTACTCTGGACAGTTCTTGACATAGACAGAAGTGTCAGCAGAGAGATCTGTGGTCAGACTGAAAAGAATTCTAGAAAGAAATACAACTTCCTCTGTAGCAATCAGCAGCTGATTAGTACTGGAAGGATTAAGATTTTTTAAATTGAAGTAATGTACAAATCTGTCTAGCTTTCTGACACCAGTTGATTTTCAAAAAAATATAGATTTCCACCGGAGTACCCCTTTAAAAAGTGACTGTCATCAAATAAACTGTTCTAAACTAACACAGGCTATGTTCCCCTTTATCACCTTAACGACCATGGACGTAAATGTACCGCGAGCATCGGAGTGGTGCTCGCGTCATACATGGCAGGTTCTGGCTTCTATCAGCAGCCAGGGACCCGCCGGTAATGGCCGACATCCGCGATCATGCGGATGTCCGCCATTAACCCCTCAGATGCCGTGATCTGTACAGATCACGGCATCTGCGGCAATGCACATATTAAAATAGATGATCGAATCGACCGCAGCGCTGCCGTGGCGATTCAATCATCTGAGATGGCTGCCTGAGGTCCCCTCACCTGCCTCCGTCCGTCTCCCGGCGTCTCCTGCTCTGGTCTGAGATCAAGCAGACCAGAGCAGGAGATAGCCGATAATACTGATCAGTGCTATGTCCTATACATAGCACTGAACAGTATTAGCAATCAAATTATTGCTATAGATAGTCCATTGTAAGTTGAAAAATGTAAAAATAAAAAGTAAAAAGTGAAAAATCCCCTTCCCCAATAAAAATAAAAGTTGTCAGTTTTTCCCATTTTACCCCCAAAAAGTGTAAATTTTTTTGTAAACATATTTGGAATCGTCACATGCGTAAATGTCCCAACTATCAAAATATAATGTTAATGATCCCGTACGGTGAATGGCGTAAAATTTTTTAAAAAAGTAAAAAATTGCAGCTTTTTTGTCACATTTTATAAAAAAAAATTATAAAAAATTATATAAAAGCTTTTTATATGCAATTGTGGTATCGATAAAAATTTCAGATGATGGTGCAAATGAGCCCTCATTCCACCCTATATACGGAAAAATGAAAAAGTTATAGGTGGTCAAAACAGAGTGATTTTGTACAAAAAGTTTAAGATTTTTTTAAGTGGTACAAAAATATAAAAGTATCTAACCATAGGTATCATTTTAATCGTATTGACCCACAGAACAAAGAGCACATGTCATTTTTAACATAAATTGTATAGTGTGAAAACGAAACCCTCCAAAATGTGCAAAATTGTGGTTTTCATTTAAATTTCCTCCCTAAAAAAAATATTTTTTTGTGTTCGCTGTACATTTTATGCTAAAATCAGATGGAAAAATGGAAGAGCTACGGATTTTAGAAGGCGAGGAGGAAAAAACGAAAATGCAAAAATAAAATTGGCCTGATCCTTAAGGTGAAAATGGGCTTGATCCTTAAGGGGTTAAAAGGCTCTGTATCTTACCTTATCTGCTCATATAGTGCAATTTCCCAGCAGGAGAAAGTGGGTGTTTCCCAGCAGGCATGACATCACTGAAGCCTGCTGGGTGACTACTTCCCCTCACATGGTTGCAGAGCTGTGATGAATATAAGACCTCAGGCTCTGTATATGTTTCAGTCTGTGTTGCTATCAGTGAGGCTCTCCTGCAGCTTTCAGTCTGTGCAGCTTTCTGTAAGAATCTGTGGAGCTTTCACTTTCTGTGCAGCTATCAATCAGGCTTAGTGCAGATAAACACTTCCTGAGTTCAGACTCCTGCCAGGTCGGGAGGAGACCAAACTAACTGTATTAATTGTAGCAGGGAACAGAACAGAGCCACCTAGTGACCTTTTTATATTACATTTTAAACATATTTCTGTTGATAATTTTGAAAGCAAGTGAATGGGAAAGTGGCTGCTAATTACACAAGGAACACTATAGTAAAAGTTTTATTTGGTGACAGGTACTCTTTAACACCAATGAAAAAAGTTGAAATGTAGTACATAGCTATATCTTCTAAGATTAGAAACAAACATAATCATAAACACAATCTCTGGTGAGTCTCAGGGCATCAGTATCTATTACCAACCCATTGGGGGTTTCTCCCTGTGGGGAAAGCCCTCAACTAAAGACCCCCATAAAAAACTTCCTTTATTATATGATCATTAAAAGAGAGATAAACTATCCTATACAAGCAAAACATCATTAAAATAATCAGTCTGTGCCTATGTTCACCAGAGCTGAGATAATTGGTCTCAATTTACCCAAGTGCAAGTCAAAAGTGTTCACACAAAAAACCATGCACGAGTTCATCGGTCCATCGCAAGCCCCTCTCCAAAAGGAGAGAGGCCCCCAATAAACCAAACCCTTCACCTCCAGACCAAAAGGCACTTGCAAGACTCCAAGTACAATGTCCCCTTTCACCGAAGCTACTTAGGGACCTTAAGTGCTCCTGGCGAACAACCAGCAAAAACCAAATTGCCACCAAGGAGCTAGAAAAACTGGTTTGGCACCCTTGCCAAAGCAAGGGCACGAGGGGCATGGCAGGGAGGTGAGGAACCTAATGGCCACACACACCTCCCCTAGACTGGCAGGAGGGACACCCAGAAAGGCCACCGCACCCTGACCAATCCTTGTGACACAAAAAGAACACAAAGCGTGGACACAGTGACATAAAAATAAATAAATAATGAATGTGCGCAGTGTGATACTGACTGGACATCCGACCAGCTCTACATAAGTTCCCAGATCCTAGCCGGAAGGTTGGGATACTGAGTTTGAGTGCCCAGAAGAGTGAGAAAAAAGTGTGTGCTATGTGCCATCCTTAAAGTGGGGTGACGAACTCCCAAGTGAATTCCGGCACCCTGGGGTCACCACTCCCAGGGCACTTGTGCACCTTGGCTCTTACTCTACCCCGACCTTAGGGCCAGATCCAGCAGGAACAGATCTCATAAGGGATGACTGCTGCTCTCCACAGTCATCCCTGGTACACCGGCCCTGCTGTGTGGTTCCCCCATGCCTTTGTGGTCTTCCACACCGCCAATTAACAGGAAAGGTACTGGTCACTAGAATTCCAGGTAGTGGTCCCTCACACCACTAGGTAGAGCTATGATTCTCCACTCCTAAATCCCATTCACTTTTAGGTGCTATGCATCTAACAGACAACAGCCTCCCTGATGTTTTCCTATATCCATGGCTTTGTAAAGGTTTGCAAGACTATTGACAAGGGTTCACGACCCTTGACAAAGCCATGGATACGTCGAAATGTCCATGAATACGTCGAAAGCCATGGATACGTCGATACGTCGAAATGTCAGAGAGGCTGTTCACATTTTCATACCTATGGTGAATTCATACCTATGTGATCTATTACCTATAGTGGATTTGTTATATATCTTTAATTGCTAAGCAAAGTATAGCCCTCAAAGCCAATGTGTCATTGTGTGATTTGTTTTTAAATGTTGTCATTGTATCTGCTTTTACTACACTACCACTTTAGTTAGGTTTGCTTGAGATAGATGTACTTTAACTACTTATATCTTTTCTACATCCATTTAAAAGTTAAAAACATATTGTACTCTATTATTAAAATTGATGGCAAGCCACTTAATAATTCCATTTGTGTACATTCATGTCACCAAGATGGAAACACACTTTGTGTTAGAAACTACAAATAAACGCTTGCAAAGTTTCTTTTTTTAATATTTGAAGAACTTCTGACTTTTCTTAAATCATGTAGGTTTAAGAAAATTATTATTGCCTGTTTCGCCTGAGGTTCTGAAGAAAATTGCCACAATAATATATATATATATCTTCTAGCTTTCTCCCTGAATACATCACTTCTAGAATTAAGTAATTAAATACGTTAAAGTAAAATTGGATCTGACTGTACCTCTCTACCCTGAGGGTTTAGTTGCCGCTAAACCTTTGGCATGATTAAGAAAACTCTTCAGAACATTTAGCAGTAACTTAATTAACTGCAGAGCAAGATGGAAACATCTGATCCAGTCAAAACAGTTCAGCTGGAACGGAGAAGCAGCGCCTTCTGTGTACTTTAATGAAATACAACATTTTTTATGAAAGGGTCAAGTTTAGACTATTACTATAAAATGTTCACCGTGGTGGATTACGTCCTCCATTTTTTGCAGTTTCTTTCTTTTTCATACCTTACTGCTATAGAAAGGGTCAAGTTTAGACTATTAATAATAAAATATTTACTGTGGTGGATTATGTCCCCCATTTCTTCCAGTTTTTTTCTTTCTTATACCCTACTGCTATGTTTTTTCTTTAAATACTTTAGATTAGAAGGTGTCCACATTAAATGGGCTCTGCCAGAATCAAAAAAAAATTTCTACGTTGTACATCTTGGCAAAACATTACAGGTATTCCATTTTTTTTTTGACTGTTCAAAAGGGGCTGTAAAGTTAGCGTAGTTTATAATATACTGTCTGTACCTGTGTTTGATAATGGTCTCAAAATTCTTATGGGATCTTTACCCCAATGTTTAAAATGTTTTTAATGATTTGAACATTTTTTTTATAAAAAATTAAAATAAAGTTATAACAAAGAAGTTTAAGAAACAAAATATTACATATAAATATTAATCAGCACTTATCTGTAAACTGTAGTCCTGTGGCTATGAGGATGATGTCTTGACGGATCGTCTATGGATGGGAAATCTTTCACAGAAAATGCGTAGGAAAAAGCGATGACTACTGCCTATGCCTCTCTCTGGGAACAGCAATGTAAAATGATAAATTGATGGTATATGACACCAATGTTTATTTTTAACAGCATACAAAATGAGTGTAATCTCAGGTTTTCCCAGGTTGCAGTGCGGCCTGAAACATTACATATCTAGTCAGGTGTGCAAAGGGAACCTATCTGCTTCAATGGGTGGAGCGACCGCTGGGTGGGAGGGAGATCATTCTGTAGGGAATTGTAGTTTTGCAACAGCTGGAGGCACCCTGGTTAGAAAAAACTGGTCTATTGTTCATATCACAGCATGGAAGGCAGATCATCTGTGCCTCAATGGGTGACCTCTTGTCGTTGAGTGAGGGAACTGCAGCAGAAAATAGTAATTTCACACAAAGATAGCAGCAACATTACGGTGGATTCAGGATGCCATTTGGCTCCAAGACAAACACCAATAATTTCTAAGTATGTTTATTACTGTCTGTCAGGTAAGCACTTAATCACCTTATGGTGGATAACCACTTTAACCTTTTTAATATACTTCATAAAAAATGTATCACTCTTTTTATAGGAATCATAGCTTTTAAAGAAAGAGTTAGGCTAGGATTCCACTGAGGTTTTAGTCTTGCATTTTTTTTAGGCTTAAAAATGCCAGAAAAACTGACAAGAAAACTGCCACTGATTTTCTCAGCATTTTGGCGTTTTCTTTCTGCCATTTCTTTCAGGTGTTTTTGCTTTGAGTGGAAATTGCATTTTTGGCGCCTTTGGCGTTTTTTTCAAAATTTGTTGGGTACCAAAAAAAAAAAAAAAAGTTCAGTAGGGATGGAAAAAAAAATATTTAACGAAATTACAGGAACCAATATATGTTGGCGGGCAGGTATATGTCGGCGGGTAGCCGACAATGATAAAAATTTAGAATGGGCCATTTAACCCCTTAAGGTAGCAGGGTTTTTCAGTTTTTGCATTTTCGTTTTTTACCTCCTTAACTTTAAAAAATCATAACCCTTTCAATTGTCCACCTAAAAATCCATATTATGGCTTATTTTTTGCATCACCAATTCTACTTTGCAGTGACATTAGTCATTTTACCCAAAAATCCACGGCGAAACGGGAAAAAAAATCATTGTGCAACAAAATCAAAGAAAAAACACAATTTTGTAATTTTTGGGGGCTTCTGTTTCTACACAGTGCATATTTCAGTAAAAATGACACCTTATAATTATTCTGTAGGTCCATACTGTTAAAATGACACCCTACTTATATGGGTTTGAATTTGTCGTATTTCTGGAAAAAATCATAACTACATGCAGGAAAATTTATACGTTTAAAAATGTCCTTTTCTGACCCCTATAACTTTTTATTTTTCCCCGTACAGGGCGGTATGAGGGCTCATTTTTTGCGCTGTGATCTGAAGTTTTTATCAGCACCATTTTTGTTTTGATCAGGCTTTTTGATCACTTTTTATTCATTTTTTTTAATGGAATAAAAAGTGACCAAAAATAGGCCTTTTTGGACTTTGGCATTTTTTTTACGTGTATGCCATTGACCGTGCAGTTTAATTAATGATATATTTTTATAGTTCGGACATTTACACATGTGGCGATACCACATATGTTTATTTTTATTTACACAGTTTTATTTTTTTTTATGGGAAAAGGGGGGTGATTCAAACTTTATTAGCGAAGGGGTTAAATGATCTTTATTAACCCCTTTTTTTTACTTACTTTTTGCAGTGTAATAGCTCCCATAGGGACCTATAACACTGCACACACTGATCTTTTACACAGATCAATGGCGTGTATTAACACGCCTGTGATTAGTGTTATCAGCGTTTGACTGCTCCTGCCTGGATCTCAGGCACGGAGCAGTCATTCGCCGATCGGACACCAAGGAGGCAGGTAAGGGCCCTCCTGGTGTCCTGTAAGCTGTTGGGGATGCCGCGATTTTACCTCGGCTGTCCCCAACAGCCCAACTGAGCAGCTGGGATACTTTCACTTTCGCTTTAGACACGGCGGTCAGCTTTGATCGCCACGTCTGAAGGGTTAATACAGGGCATCACCACGATCTGTGACGTCCTGTATTAGCCGTGGGTCCCGTGGGTCCCGCCAGGACCGACCCGATATGACGTGGGGTCACTGCGTGACCCCGCTGCATATCGCAGGAGCCGGGGGAGGACATAAATATACGTCCTTCATCATTAAGGGGTTAAATGTAAAAATAATATATTTTTTATAATTCTTTTTTTACATTTTTATTAGTAATGTATTTTAATAATGTGTTTTATAAAGTGTGTGTGTTTTCACTTTTTTCTCTCTATTTTTTTTTTTAATTTTTAGGTAGTACTACTACTCCCAGCATGGAACAGACAGTTCCATGATGGAAGTAGTACTACCTGTACTAACAGACCGCCCCAGGTGTCACTCCTGACAGCCGATGCGATCGAGCTATCTATTGCAGAGATGCAGAGCTGTTCTATACATATTCATGATTTTCGCCCAGAGTGGTGATTTGCCGGATGATGGCAGCCGATCTGTGTGGGAAGGAAGAATCAGTGATGTGAATTTATATTCACATCACTGGCTGGCCGGAGTATAGTGCAGAGATATGGAGGCCAGGAGAAAGCCGCTCTGCATCTCAGGGATGAAGGACGATCGCAGCGGGTGTCAGGAGGGACACCCGCTGTGATCTGTCCTCAACTGCAGGTACTACTGCTCCCAACATGGAGCACACTCAGCTAGACAGATCACAGCGAGAGTCACTTCTGACACCTGTTGCGATCTGTCTATTAAAGGGGTACTCCTGTTGAAAACTTTTTTTTAGATCAACTGGTGCCAGAAAGTTATACAGATTTGTAAATTAATTCTATTAAACAATCTTAATCCTTCCAGTACTTTTTTTAGGGGCTGTATACTACAGAGGAAATGTTTTTCTTTTTGGATTTCCCTTATGTCACGACCACGATGCTCTCTGCTGACCTCTGCTGTCCATTTTAGGAACTGTCCAGAGCAGGAGAAAATCGCCATAGCAAACATATGCTGCTCTGAACAGTTCCTAAAATGGACAGCAGAGGTCAGCAGAGAGCACTGTGGTTGTGGCATAAGAGAAATCCAAAATGAAAAACATTTCCTCTGTAATATACAGCCCCTAAAAAGTACTGGAAGGATTAAGATTTTTTAATTGAAGTAATTTACAAATCTGTTTAACTTTCTGGCACCAGTTGATAAAAAAAAAAAAAAAAAAGAGTGTGCTCCGTGTTGGTAGCAGTAGTACCTGCAGTTAAGGAAAGATTACAGCGGGTATCACTCCTGACACCCGCTGTGATCCTCCTGTATAATGTATAGATGCGGGTTGGCGGGCGGCCGCTCTTCTATGGTCCCCTGCACTGACGTATATATACACTTATTAATTTTTCCCACAGAGAGTTGTGATTGGCTGGAACCATCCAGACAATCACAGCTCTCTGTGGGAAATATGAATAGGTGTATATATACGGCAGTGCAGGGGACCATAGAAAAGCGCCCCGCCTGCATCTATACATTATACAGGAGGATCGCAATGGGTGTCAGAAGTGATTAATAAAAAGTTTAACAAAATTAATTATAACAAATATATTATTTTTACATTTAAATGGCCCCTTTCAAAATTTTTATTATTGTCGGCTACATTTTTAGTGCCCTGCCTACCCACATAAATTTATCCCTGTTTAAAAATTTATAAAAATGTCATTAAAAAAGATAAATTCCATTAAATACAATTTTTTCTATCACTACTGTATCTTTTTTATCTTTTGAATGGAACCCTACAAAATGTATTAAAAACTTTATCTCCATCACTTTTTTGGATCACTAAAGTCCAAAAAAGAATAAAAACCACCGGCAAAAATGCCAAAGTTAAAACCGACATGGAAAAAACAGGAAACAGACTTGGCTAATAAAATTAAGGATTTAGAACAAGAATTTAGTAGAAGTAATAATCAAGAAACTAGGGAACTGTTGGAGACAGCTCAAAAACAATTTAAATCATTTAAAACAGAGAAGGCTCAACATAGAATGCTTTTTTTTGGGGATATAGGAAATTTGTGGAAACGGGAAAACCTAGCATAGTTAAAAATCAAAAAAGGAGCAGATTAATAAAAAGTGTGTACAATCCCCAAGGGAAATTGGTAGTGGGAGATAAAGAAATTGGAGAAGTTGCGTTGGAATTTTATCAGAGCCTTTACAGGTCAGAGGGTGAGGGTCAGGAGGAGGACCTGGATTTATATCTGGGGAATCTAGGCCTTCCAAAAGTTAGAGAAGAAGAGAAAGAGTTTCTTGATGAAGAGATAGGGGTGGAGGAAATTCAAATGGTCATTAATAGTATAAGTGGCAACTCAGCATCAGGCTCGGATGGTCTTGTATTTGAGATATACAGGAAATTTAGAGACCCCCTCCTGACCTTTTTAAAAGAGGTTTTCGATGAATCCTTGAAAATTGGGAGGTTAACTCCCTCAATGCTTGATGCTATTATTATTTTGATACCTAAAAAGGGTCGGGGGGAGGAAGTATTGAGTCTTTCAGACCAATCTCCCTCTTAAACACAGATGGGAAATTTTTGCCAAATTGTGGGCTAGGAGGTTAGGTAGGGTGATCAACTCAATAGTGGGTGGGGAGCAGAAAGGGTTCATGCCAGGAAGAAACATGTATGAAAACATTAAGAGACTCTTTTGGAATATTCAAATAGGGGGGGGGGCGTTCCATCCTGTCGCTTGACGCAAATAAGGCGTTCAACAGGGTGGAATGGGGCTTCCTGTTTAGGGTCCTGAAAGCCTTTAATCTGGGAGATAAGTTTATCAACGGGGTTAGGACAATCTATAGTTTACCCACGGCCAGGATAGATATAAATGGGGAACTCACCCCTAGTTTTAGGTTAGAAAGAGGAACCAGACAGGGCTGCCCCTTGGCCCCCTGCTTTTTGCCCTCTTTGTGGAGCCGTTGGCGGGGCGGATAAGGGACAATAATAGCCTGCCTGGTTTTGGAATCAAGGGGGGGGGGAATACTGCTATATGCAGATGATATTGTTCTCTTTATAAAGGACCCCCTGGAGCAGGTACCTAGGGTGGTTGAGGAGGTGGAGAATTTTGTCAGGTACTCGGGTCTTAGCATCAATTGGAGTAAGTCGGTCCTGCTGCCTCTTGACAGCAAAATAGAATACCCAGTAGGGAAGATAAAAGTGTTGGATATAGGGGAAAGTTTTGAATATTTGGGGATAAATGTATCAGGGGATATTAATCAATTCGGGAAATTAAACGTAGATCCATTGAGGGAATTAGTTAGCTCTAAGTGCAAAATATGGAGTAAAATGGGTATATCCATGGCTTCCAATGATTCTACATGATTATAACGCCGCCCCAATTAAGATTAAAAATGCCTTTTTCTGGGGATTGGAAAAAAGAATAAATGAATTGATATGGGGCCAGAAAAAAGCGTATACTTCAATCCCCCATTAGATAAAGGAGGTCTGGGTCTCCCTAACTTTTATATTTATTTTGTTGTAAGTCAACTAACACACATTTTGATGGATAAGGATAACACCTTTGAATTTTTAAGGAGAAAGGGTATAGAGGTAGAAGATTTGTTCACAATTATGGAGAGTGGTAGGCTGGGTAACACAGAATTTAGGAAATACCCAGGTATACAGTTAATAGATTATACATGGAAGAATATTAGGGGGTTGATGGGTATGAAGGGAAGTTTGAAAAGCACTCCACTTTGGCATAATGAACACTTAAAAGAATTTAGAAAAATGTCTAGCTTCATTGATTGGGAAAATAGAGGGATTAAAGTTGTGGATCACTTATTTGTAAAAGGTAAATTAAAGGAATGGAAACAGATAAAAAGTGATTTTGGCCTGGAAGAAAAGTTAAAATTATAGGGAAATTATATAAAATGATAGTCACTAGTAAGGGGAGGCACAAATTAATAAATGTAAAGGGAAATGGGAAAAAGACCTAGGGGAGATAAATAGAGTAGATTGGCTAGACGCTTTTAGAAACATCAAAAAATCAATAATAAATCAAAGGGGGGGATAGGGTAAGGGTACGGGAGAGGAATTAAAAAAAAAAAAAAAAACGACATGGTGTTTTTCTAGGCATTTTTTTTACTTCCATAGACTTCTAAGGGAGAAAAATGTCACGATTTTCCCCCGAAAAAACACCAAAGTCTCAACAAGAGAATGTTTTGGAAAAACTGCCAAGGAGCCAAAAAGAGCTGAAAAACGACCAAAGGATTAAAAAAACGCGAAACTGAAAAACGCCAAATGGATCTGGCATTTTGCAGTTCACTATTGACTTGCAGCTAACATCTGGCTGTAGTGTTTTTTCACACAAAAAACCCAGTGCGGCAAAATGGCATATGGGATTTGAACCCAAGTCCCCAGCACTGCAAGGCAGCAGTGCTAACCACTAAGCCACCATGCTGCCCTTAGCATACATCTGCTATGCATCTGCTATGCATCTGCTATGCATGGTTGCTAAAATGGACAGAGATGTCAGCAGAGAGCACTGTGCTCGTGATGTCATCAGTGTTCCAAAAATAAAGGAATTTCCTCTGTAGCATTCAGCAGCTAATAAGTACTGGAAGGATTAAGATTTTTTAATAGAAGTAATTTACAAATATGTTTAACTTTCTGCCACCAGTTGATTTAAAAGAAAAAAGGTTTTCACTGGAGTACCCCTTTAAATATCCTCTCAAATCTCAACCCCTACCCCACCTCTATTATCTATAGATCTTTACCGTAAATCATCCCCTAGAATAGCCAGGATTTGAAAAACAAATAATTGTTACAAAAAAACAGCACCACCCCTGTCCTCAAGTTGTGTGTGGTACAGCAGTTTAGTTTCAGTGAAGTGAATGGCGTTATGTTGTAATACCAGAGGACAGGTGTGTTTTTCTCTGTTGAAAACACAGGTACACTTTAAAAAAAAATATATATATATATATATATATATATAAAATAAAGAAACTCCAGCAGCACACCGATATAGTGAAAAACAATTGTGAAGTTTATTCACCCAAAGTCTTGCTTTGGGTGAATAAACTTTGGGTGCAAGACTTTGGGTGAATAAACTTCACAATTGTTTTTCCCTATATCGGTGTGCTGCTGGAGTTTCTTTATTTTGGATGTCTACTTCAAGTCTCCGGACCAGAGCCTATACCAGCTGGCACCCGGCACCTGAGCAACTTCTAGTTGTGCTGCTTCTCCCACATCATCTGTATATATATATATATATATATATATATATATATATATATATATGTATACACACACACACACACACACACACACAAGTACTGACCTGACCCCTTCCATTGATATATATACAGTGGGGCAAATAAATATTTAGTCAGCCACCAATTGTGCAAGTTCTTCCACTTAAAAAGATGAGAGAGGCACGTAATTTTCATCATAAGTATACATCAACTATGAGAGACATAATGAGAAAAAAGTCCATAAAATCCCATTGTCTGATTTTTTGAGAATGTGTATTTGCAAATTATGGTGGAAAATAAATATTTGGTCACCTACAAATAAGCAAGATTTCTGGCTCTCACAGACCTGTTACTTCTCCTTTAAGAGTCTCCTCTGTCCTCCATTTGTATTAATGGCACCTGTTTGAACATGTTATCAATATAAAAGACACCTGTCCACAACCTCAAGCAGTCACACTCCAAACTACACTATGGCCAAGACCAAAGAGTTGTCAAAGGACACCAGAAACCAAATTGTAGACCTGCGCCAGGCTGGGAAGACTGAATCTGCAATAGGCAAGCAGCTTGGTGTGAAGAAATCAACTGTGGGAGCATTTATTGGAAAATGGAAGACATACAAGACCACTGATAATCTCCTTCGATCTGGCACTCCACGCAAGATCACACCCCATGGTGTCCAAATGATCACAAGAACGGTGAGCAAAAATCCCAGAACCACAGGGGGGGGGGGGGACCTAGAAAATTACCTGCAGAGAGCTGGGACCAAAGTAACAAAGGCTACCATCAGTAACACACTAAGCCACCAGGGACTCAAATCATGCGGTGCCAGACGTGTCCCCCTGCTTAAGCCAGTACATGTCCGGGCCCATCTGAAGTTTGCTAGAGAGAATTTCCAGAAGAGGATTGGGAGAATGTCATATGGTCAGATGAAACCAAAGTAGAACTTTTTGGTAAAAACTCAACTCGTTGTATTTTGTGGAGAAAGAATGCTAAATTGCATCCAAAACCCCATACTTACTGTGAAGCATGGGGGTGGAAACATCATGCTTTGGGGCTGTTTTTCTGCTAAGGGACCAGGATGACTAATCCGTGTAAAGGAAAGAATTAATGCGGCCATGTATCATGAGATTTTGAGTGAAAACCTCCTCCCATCAGCAAGGGCATTGAAGATGAAACGTGGCTGGGTCTTTCAGCATGACAATGATCCCAAACACACCACCTGCGCAACAAAAGAGTGGCTTTTGTAAGAAGCATTTCAAGGTCCTGGAGTGGCCTAGTCAGTCTCCAGGTCTCAACCCTATAGAAAGCCTTTGGAGGGAGTTGAAAGTCTGTGTTACCCAGCGATAGCCTTAAAACATAATTTCTAGAGGAGATCTGCATGGGCCAAAATACCAGCAACAGTGTGTGAAAATCATGTGAAGACTTACAGAAAATGTTTGACCTCTGTCATTGCCAACAAAGGGTATATAACAAAGTATTGAGATGAACTTTGGTTATTGACCAAATACTTATTTTCCACAATAATTTGCAAATACATTCTTTAAAAATCAAACAATGTGACTTTATGGATTTTTTTTTCTCATTCTGTCTCTCATAGTTCATGATGAAAATTACAGGCCTCTCTCATCTTTTTAAGTGGGAGAACTTGCACAATTGGTGGCTGACTAAATACTTTTGTGCCCCACTGTATACTGAATTTATCTATTTTGTGTGAGTGAAAAAAGATCAACTCTTCCTGTTCTGGTTATGATTATAATTCTTGCCACACATTTTCCTCTATTTTTCACTTTTTAAAGAGCTTGGTTTAGAAAATGTGTCTTCACTAAAATGAATTGTTTTAGTACCTTGCCTTAGCTATGATTTTGTATATTCTAAGTAAGCATTTATTCTTGTCAATTTACAAAGGTTTGCTATGCCCTTTTTTTCTAGAAATGATGAGCAGGCAGTTTTATTATAATTTTGTCTAGTCTTTGTGGATTGTTTTTAATTTTATTTTTTAACTTTTTCATTCTTTATAGAATCCTTTACCTTGATGTTCATTGCATTTATCGCTATATTCTCTGTTCATGAATTAGCCTAATGATTTGTACACAGGCCAACTGTGTAATTTTTTAAGCTTGTCTAATGTTATTCAGCACAATAATCCACACAGTGCTAAGAGTTAATAAGAGCCCTTAGCCAAGACAAAAATAAATAGATTTTACAGCCACTAAATAACTTATGATACCCTAATGAAACGCCTTCTTACAGTTTCTTTTTATGCCCTTCTGTTCCCAAGATGAGGGTTTATAGTTTGTCCAACAATTCAGGGGATCAGTCAGATGGGCGTGAACTGAATTGTAGTAATGGAAGTAAATATGAGGATTATACAGTCAGGGGGTGTGTATTATGTATAATGGGAGTAAATATAAGGTTATCGGGGGGGGGGGTTATACAGTCAAGAGGTGTGTATTATGCATAATGGGAGTAAATGTCAGGTAATGGGTGGGATTATACAGTCAGGAGGTGTGTATTATGCATAATAGGAGTAAATGTCAGGTAATGGGTGGGATTATACAGTCAGGGGGTGTGTATTATGCATAATGGGAGTAAATATCAGGTAATTGGGGGGATTATACAGTCAAGAGGTGTGTATTATGCATAATGGTAGTAAATGTCAGGTAATGGGTGGGATTATACAGTCAGGGGGTGTGTATTATGCATAATGGGAGTAAATATCAGATCATTGGGGGGATTATACAGTCAAGAGGTGTGTATTATGCATAATGGGAGTAAATATCAGGTAATGGGTGGAATTATACAGTCAGTGGGTGTTTATCACAACCTCTGACAGTACAATCCCGGCTATCACCTGATACTCACACCTATTATTAAAAACTGTGACAAATTCCCTGAATCGGCAGACAAACTGTAAATCATGCATCTCAGGAATGGAAGGGCATATCAAGAAACGATAAAATTGAGTGATCAGAGCACCCCAAGTTATTTTATGCTAATGCAATGTCATATTTTTTCGGTTGGCCACAGGTCATCTTTAAATGTATGCATTTTCCAATTCCATGTGCACAGAGCTATGATAGTTAACAATTTTTACATAATAGTACTTGCTGCTAATAAGTAACAAAGCAAAATCCACTTCATTTTTCAAGCCTTACTCATACTGCACATATTGATAATTTAACATAAAAGACTTTCTGCAGTCCTATATTACTGGGATTACCCGGCAAAGGAAAATGGACTGATGTGGTGGTACTTAACCTCTTAAGGACCAAGCCCATTTTCACCTTGAGGACCAAAGCATTTTTTTGCAAATCTGACCACTGTCACTTTAAGCATTAATAACTCTGGGATGCTTTAACTTATGAATTTGATTCCAAAATTGTTTTTCCATGACATATTCTACTTTATGTTAGTAGTAAATTTTCGTTGATACTTGCATAATTTCTTGGTGAAAAATTCCAAAATTTCATGTAAGGAAAATGGACATCCCAAATAAATTATATATTGATTCACATATACAATATGTCTTCTTTACGTTTGCATTATAAAGTTGACATGTTTTTACTTTTTGAAGACATTAGAGGGTTTCAAAGTTTAGGAGCAATTTTCAAATTTTTCACGAAAATTTCAAAATCTGAATTTTTCAGGGACAATAGTTTTGAAGGGAATTTGAAGGTCATTATGTTAGAAATACCCCATAATGGATGCCATTATGAAAACTGCACCCCTCAAAGTATTCAACATGACATTTAGAAAGTGTGTTTACCCTTTAGGCATTTCACAGGAATAGCAGCAAAGTAGAGGAGAAAATTCAAAATCTAAATTTTTTACACTAACTAATTTCTCTCGAGTAAGGAAATACCTGATATGTGGATGTAAAGTGCTCTGCAAGCACACTAGAGGGCTCAGAAAAGAAGTAGCGACAAGGGGATTTTGGAGAAACTTTGCTGGGGGGGGCAGGTCGCCAGAACAGAAAAAACTAAAAAAAAAAAACACATGGCATACTATTTTGGAAACTACAACCCTCAAGGAATGTAACAAGGGGTATAGTGAGCTTAAACACCCCACAAATGTTTGATGACTTTTTGGACATTTCATTAAAATGCTGTTTTTTCCCCAAATTTAACATTTTTACAAGGGGTAATAGGAGAAAATGCCCCCCAAAATTTGTAACCCCATTTCTTCTGAGTATGGAAATACCCCATGTGTGGGCGTCAAATGCTCTGTTGGCGCACTACAATGCTCAGCAGAGAAGGAGTCACATTTTGCTTTTGGAAGCAAATTTTGGTTTTTGGGGGGCATGTTGCATTTAGGAAGCCCCACACGTCATATTATTTTGAAAACTACACCCCTTAAGGAACGTAACAAGGGGTACAGTAAGCCTTAACACCCCACAGGTGTTAGACGAATTTTCGCTAAAGTTGGACGTGAAAATGAAAAAAAATATTTTTTTCATTAAAATGCTGGTGTTACCCCAAAATTTTCATTTTCACAAAGGATAATAGGATAAAAATTCTCCCAAAATTTGTAACATAATTTCTTCTGAATATGGAAATACCCAGTGCTCTGCGGGCAAACTACAATGCTCAGAAGAGAAGGAGCGCCATTGAGCCTTTGGAGAGAGAAATTGTTTGGAATGGGATCGGGGGCCATGTGCGTTTACAAATCCCATGGTGCCAGTGGACCCCCCACGTGACAACATTTGAAAACTACACCCCTCAGTGAATGTAACAAGGGGTGCAGTGAGCATCTACACCCTACTGGTGTTTTACAGATCTTTGGAACAGTGGGCTGTGCAAATGAAAGATTAAATTTTTCATTTACATGGACCACTGTTCCAAAAATCTGTCAGACAACTGTGGGGTGTGAATGCTCACTGCACCCCTTTTTACATTACGTGAGGGGTGTAGTTTCCAAAATGGGGTCACATGTGAGGGGGGGTCCACTCTTCTGGAACCATAAGGGCTTTGTAAACACACATGGCCTTCAATTCTGGACAAATTCTCTCTCCAAAACCCCAATGGAGATCCTTCTCTTCTGAGCATTGTAGTGCGCCCGCAGAGCACTTTAAATCCACATTTGGGGTATTTCCAAAAATGGGGTTACAAATTTTGAGGGGATTTTTTCTATTTTCCCTTGTGAAAATGAAAAATTTAGGGTAACACCAGCATTTTAGTGAATTTTTTTTTAATACATTTTCTCATTTAACTTTAACGAAAATTCGTCAAACACCCGTGGGGTGTTAAGGCTCACTTTACCCCTTGTTACATTCCTTGAGGGGTGTAGTTTCCAAAATGTGGTCACATGTGGGTATTTCATTTTTTCCGTTTATGTCGGAACTGCTGTAAAATCAGCCACCCCTGTGCAAATCACCAATTTAGGCCTCAAATGTACAAAGTGTGCTCTCACTCCTGAGCCCTGTTGTGCGCCCGCAGAGCATTTTACACCCATATATGGAGTATTTCCGTACTCAGGAGAAATTGTGTTAACATTTTGGGGGTCTTTTTTTTTCCTTTTACCTCTTGGGAAAACGAAAAGTGTGGGAAAACACCAGCATGTTAGTATAATTTTTTTTTTTTTTACACTAACAGGCTGGTGTAGACCTAAATTTTCCTTTTCATACAGGGTAAAAGGAGAAAAAGCCCCCCAAAATTTGTGACACAATTGTTCTCGAGTTCGGAAATACCCCATATGTGGCCCTAAACTGTGTCCTTGAAATACGACAAGGCTCCGAAGGGCGAGAGCACCATGCGCATCTGAGGCCTAGAATAGGGATTTGCATAGGGACGGACCCAGATGCAAACATTACAATTGCCTCTGCTGCCAAAAATATTATAAGCCAGTGATTCCCAAACAGGGTGCCTCCAGCTGTTGCTAAACTCCCAGCATGCCTGGACAGTCAGTGGCTGTCTGGAAATGTTGGGAGTTGTTGTTTTGCAACAGCTGGAGGCTCTGTTTTGGAAACAATGCTGTACGAGACATTTTCATTTTTATTGGGGGGAAAGGGGGGACAGCGTAAGGGGTGTATATGTAGTGTTTTACCCTTTATTTTGTGTTAGTGTAGTGTAGTGTTTTTAGGGTACGTTAGCACTGGCGAGGGTTTACGGTGGTGAGTTTTCTGCTAGGAGTTTGAGCTGCGGCATACATTTCTCAAGCTCGAAGCAGGAAACTAACTGTAACCCCCCCCCCCCGCCCATGTGAATGTACCCGCCCATGTGAATGCATCAGCTGGAGGCATGTAAGTACAACTCCCAGCATGGCGAGACAGCCATTTGCTGTTTGCGCATGCTGGGAGTTGTAGTTTTGCAAGATTTGGAGGGCCATGGTTTAGAGACCACCGCACAGTGAACTCCAAGCTGTGGTCCTCGAGATGTTGCAAAACTATAAATCCCAGCATGCCCAGACAACAAACGGCTGTCTCGCCATGCTGGGAGTTGTAGTTTTTCTGTTTCAATAATTTTTATTGAAAATGTTGTTCAATTGCATACACCCAATAACAATAGCAAAACAAGAAAAATGCCCTACATAATCGGCCCGCGATTTCAGGGCCCACGGGGGCTCAATTAACGTACAGATGTATAGGCATTCAAAGTAAAAGGAAGACAGGTTTCCAGAACAGTAACAAAACATTAAACAAAAAAGGGAACACAAAATTGTGAGAAGTAGAAACAACCTATTCATAATGGAATAGTGTAGTGTCCATCATCTAATGAGACCAAACTCAGTTGGTATGCATACCAAGAAGGGAGAAAGAAAAGAGGCATTGTCCGTTGAACTCTTCTAATGCAAACGGTCTAGTATTAGCTAAGACGTGTGGGGTAAATTTGTTGGAAGCATCCTAATATCCATTGGAGCTAGTACAGAGACTATCTAGGTATGCAGGGCGTGTAATATGGAGGGTGATAACGGCATAGAGCTGAGGTAGATTACGGACTATGGGGGAGATTTATCAAAATGTGCCCAGAGGAAAAGTTGCTGAGTTGCCCATAGCAACCAATCAGCTCGCTTCTTTCATTTTTAACAAGGCCTCTGCAAAATGAAAGAAACAATCTGTTTGGTTGCTATGGGCAACTGGGCAACTTTTCCTTTGAACAGGTTTTGATAAATCTCCCCTATTTGATTTAATTATTGACTGTGTAGGAATAGGAGGATACACAATCTGTCCAGCGAGAGTTACATTTAGAGAAGGAACCATTTCCTAAAGCTATCGTTTTTTCATGCATGCAGGTAATGTTTACTTTATTTACATCTTCAGTGATAGAGGGGATTGTTGGGGATTTCCACACTTTGGTAAGCGTAATTTTTTCAACAATACAAATAATACACGTCAGGTCACGCAGTTTAGATGGAATGTAGTGCAGGTCAATAAAAAGCAATGCAAGCTGTGGGGATCAGGAAATCTGTAGACACAGCACTGTTTCCAAAAGTGTTTTACATGCTGTCCAAAAGGGCGCTATAGTCGGGCATTCCCACAGAATATGTAGGAGGCTGCCCCTGTTACCACATTGTCACCAACACATGGGGGAGGAGTCATGGTAGATAAGGGATAATTTTTCAGATGTAAAATACTATTGAAGGGTAGATTTGGAAAGGGATTCCACGTGAGAGACACATTGTAAGGCTCTATGTGCTCCATTAAAAGCCTGTAACCATTCCTGTTCATCTATTGTGATGCCCAATGATATGTTCAGTAATAGTGTAGAGAATTTTTGGGTATCTCCCAACCGACCAATAGTAATACTCCCAGTCAAATTTGCAATCAAAAGGGGGGGGGGGAGAGGAGTGACTAAGACTTAACTTTTAATCAAGTAATCTTAAAATTATATATAAATTATATGTGAATGTACAGTGTGGGGTAGATCTGATGTTGTCTCCCCACCATAAAGACGCAATAATTACACACGGTTAAATGATCACGAGTGTTTAGTATTATAACTTTAGCATCATAAATTATTTCCCTTAATGCCCGACGCGTTTCGGTCACCATCCATGACCTCCTCAGGGACAGGTAGGGTGTTTATTTCATATACCAAATGAGCCCTGCTTATAAGTGGTACAATCCTAAGCCACGTATAAATATAGCAGGGAACAAGACACTCATCACAAGCAGGCAGTGATACAGTACCGCCTCTTGATAATATTTAAAATCCAGAGTCTTGAATAGACCAATAGCGGACCCTGGAGCGCCTAGGATATGGTCAATCCCTGAAAAAAAGCACATATAGATACAAGCTGCTGTCAGGTCACGTCGCATACTCGTTATAAACCTGAAAGAAAAAACAGCCGTCTTACTTACAGTTAGGCGTCTAACGATAATCTCCATGTGCATACCCGCTTGGTTGCGGGGAGCCGTACAGTCCTGTCGGCTTCTATGGTGCACATGGAGAGACGCCGCGGCGTTCTGTGTAATATCCGATCGCCGGGCGGAAGGGAGGCGGGGCCCGGGTGACGCAGCTTCCGGTTTACGCCGCCGATCCGGAAATGCGTAGCCGCTCTGTGTTAGAGAGCGGTAACTAGGCAACCCGATTAACTCCACTGTGCCCGGACAAAAGGACAGGATTTACAGGTATGAGTGGAACCAAAGGTTTTTAGGCTAGCTCATACTGCAGCAATGTAGACTAACTTGTCAGTGTGTTACCTTAGGTCAAAAGTGAAGAGTAAATCTGAGACTATTTAGGACATGTGTGGAGAATGTTGGAGGGGCTTATATAAATATCCAGGTAATATAAGGACATTATGTTTTATGACGGATGGGCACAGGCAAAGAGACACGTGTGGGGAGATCAGGCGAGAGGAGCCATAAAGACACAGTGACAATTGGGGAAAGTTAGAAAAGGGGGGGAAGGGTCACCTCCTAGAGGATATAGAGGATGGAGGGTATATATACAGGGGCCTAGGGAACCTAGTGTGAAGCCTAGATGCAGTCTATACTATTCCCTTAACCTAGGCGGGGTGGCCGCCCTAAGAAGGGCGGTCCCGCACAGGAACCTAGTCTATCAAACCCTAGTAGTCCCTAAAGTAAAAAAGGGGGGGGGGGATATACTGCATCATGGGTTGACTACAACCCCCACTAACTACCTCTCCAAAATATCCCCCTGCTTATTCCCCGTCACTGTGTCTCGATGAAACTAGTGAAACACAGCATTTCATTCATACCGTGTGGTGTAACGGTGTCGAGCGTATAAATCCAACGCGTTTCGCGTTGTAATAATAGTTGGTCTAAATCTCCACCGCGTATCGATGGACGCATATTCTCAATGCCATAGAAGCGCAGGTGTTTAATGTCGCCCCCATGGATTTCACGGATATGTCTGGAGATAGCTGTGTCTCTCTTGTTCCTCACATCGCCAACATGTTCGAGGACTCGTCTACGTAGTTCACGAATAGTCTTTCCCACATATTTTAGACCACATGAGCACTCGGCTATGTAGATGACTGCTTTGGTGCTGCAGTTGATGAAGGTTTTAATTCTATACCTTCTGTTGAGCCTTGGTAGTGATTTTTGGAGAGTTTTGCTCATGTGTGTACAGGCTCGACAGTGACCACATGCATGTGAGCCAGTTGGTGTGGTCCGGTTGAGCCATGTGGGGGTAGGTGGAATAGGTGAAAGATGGCTATGAGTCACCATGTCGGCTATACTTTTGCCCTTACGGTATGTAATTTGTGGATATTCTCCTATTAAGGTACGTAGATCTTGATCCATAAGCAAAACACTCCAATGACGCTGAATGATTTCTCTAATTGGTCCTGACATATTGTCGAATGTGCCAATAATTCTGCATATCCTGGATTCTTCCGTGTGTTGCTTGGGGACAAGTAACTGTTCTCTAGGGGTATCCTTTGCTGTTTTATATGCCAAGGTTAGTACATGGTCGGGTTATCCCCTATCGCGAAATCTCCCCCTCAAGTCACGTGCCTGTGCCTCAAAATCCGTCTCCTGTGAACAGTTCCTCCTGAGGCGGAGATATTGCCCCTTTGGAATCCCCCTTTTCAGGGGGCCCGGGTGGCAACTCTCCCACCTCAGGAGGCTGTTCGTGGATGTGGCCTTTCTATACACATTGGTGTAAAGGCCTCCTTCTCCATTTTTTGTGATGGTTACATCCAGAAAGTCTAATGTACGGTTGTCTACCGTGTATGTGAAGGTCAGCCCAATATCATTCCTGTTGATGGATTCCATGAACTCCTTAAATTGAATCTCCGATCCCGTCCATAGGACAAGGATGTCATCGATATATCTGACCCACAGGGGTACCAGATCACTCAGCCACTCCCTCTCCTCGACGAACGCTATTGTGGCCTCCCACCAGCCCAAATACAAGTTTGCGTATGTAGGCGCACAGGGACTGCCCATGGCAGTCCCTTTTAGTTGGTGGTAATAGCGTCCGTCGAAGAGAAAGTAATTGTGGCTGAGGATGAATTCCATCAAGATAAGTATGAACCTATTGTGATCTAACATATAGGTGGGACGTGTGGAGAGATAGTAGTTAACTGCTATAAGCCCCTCCAACATTCTCCACACATGTCCTAAATAGTCTCAGATTTACTCTTCACTTTTGACCTAAGGTAACACACTGACAAGTTAGTCTACATTGCTGCAGTATGAGCTAGCCTAAAAACCTTTGGTTCCACTCATACCTGTAAATCCTGTCCTTTTGTCCGGGCACAGTGGAGTTAATCGGGTTGCCTAGTTACCGCTCTCTAACACAGAGCGGCTACGCATTTCCGGATCGGCGGCGTAAACCGGAAGCTGCGTCACCCGGGCCCCGCCTCCCTTCCGCCCGGCGATCGGATATTACACAGAACGCCGCGGCGTCTCTCCATGTGCACCATAGAAGCCGACAGGACTGTACGGCTCCCCGCAACCAAGCGGGTATGCACATGGAGATTATCGTTAGACGCCTAACTGTAAGTAAGACGGCTGTTTTTTCTTTCAGGTTTATAACGAGTATGCGACGTGACCTGACAGCAGCTTGTATCTATATGTGCTTTTTTTCAGGGATTGACCATATCCTAGGCGCTCCAGGGTCCGCTATTGGTCTATTCAAGACTCTGGATTTTAAATATTATCAAGAGGCGGTACTGTATCACTGCCTGCTTGTGATGAGTGTCTTGTTCCCTGCTATATTTATACGTGGCTTAGGATTGTACCACTTATAAGCAGGGCTCATTTGGTATATGAAATAAACACCCTACCTGTCCCTGAGGAGGTCATGGATGGTGACCGAAACGCGTCGGGCATTAAGGGAAATAATTTATGATGCTAAAGTTATAATACTAAACACTCGTGATCATTTAACAGTGTGTAATTATTGCGTCTTTATGGTGGGGAGACAACATCAGATCTACCCCACACTGTACATTCACATATAATTTATATATAATTTTAAGATTACTTGATTAAAAGTTAAGTCTTAGTCACTCCCCAATGATATGTTCCAAGTGCGGAAAGGATGGGATTTATGAAACTTGGTGGAGTGAGTGAAGGTGGAGTATAGCATGCTCAGTCCTTTTAAGTTGCTACTAAGAACTACCAAAGTCACTGTATGTGGGCAGATACCTGAGATACCTGCAAATGCATATAAAAATCCCTTTTGTGCGCGTGATATTTAGACTGTAATTCTAAGAACGTCAGTAGACTGCCTGCATCTTGTAAATGTCTAACATGAGTGATGCCATGTGTAGTCCACCTTTGTATTTCTAGCTGAGGGATAGAGGCCTGAATGAAAGTGAGAGCGAGAGAATTTGTTGATGCTACACTATCCACAGCCGCCACAATTAAATATTTTGACCAGGCGTTGTATGAAGACTTAATGATAGGATTATGTAGCGGTAATGGTGAAACGGCTTTCCGAAGAGGGTGCCACAATACGTCGGATATATGGTAAGAAGATAGATATGTATGCTCTATGTGTACCCAAGGAGTGTCCACCAGCCACGCAGAGAGCTGACCAGAGTGGTTACATAATTTCCATGAAGGTTCGGCAGGCCCAGACCACCCACCTCCCTTGCTTTAGGAAAGAAAGAGGAAGCCAATCTAAGCCTCTTATCAACCCAAACACATTTGGTCAAAAGCGCCTGGGCAGCCGAGAAGAAGGAGTTGGGGACAGCAATGGGTAGGGTCCTGTAGAGATATAAAAATTTCGTAAGTAAAAACATTTTAAATGTGGCTACCCGACCCACCCATGATATCTCATATGTAGTTAGTGTCTTGGTCTCCTCCTCTCAGGGCCCGGATTAAGAGCATCATGGGCCTGGTGCTGAAGATTGTGATGGGCCTTTTTATCAAATTATATATACATATATATATATATATATATATATATATATATTCCCCTCACATATAATGCCCCATGTTCTGCCCCCTCAGGGGGCATTATAAGTGAGGGGCACAGGACATGGGGCAATATATGTGAGGGGCACAGGACAAGGGGGGCATTACAAGTAAGGGGCAAATGTCAGGGGGCATTATAGGTGCATTATATGGGCACATGACAGGGGGGCCCCTGTCATGTGCCTCTCACATATAATGCCCCCCGACATGTGCCCCTCACAAATAATGCCCCCCTGTCCTGTGCCCATCACATATAATAACCCCTGTCCTGTGCCCCTCACAAATAATGCCCCCCTGTCACATACCCCTCATATATAATGACCCCCTGTCCTGTACCTCTCACATATAATGCCCCCTGTCCTGTGCCCCTCACATATAATGCCCCCTGTTATGTGCCCCTCACTTATAATTTGCCCTTTTCTGTGCATGCACACCACCCCCTCCCCCCAAGTTTTAATAATTTCCCTGTACCATACGGTACCCGAGCACCTCTCTCCAGCTGTCACATTTCTCACACGCTGCTCCGTTCTTGCAGTGTGAGATCTCTGGGCACCAGCGCGATGATGTGACGTCATCGCGGCTCACACTGCAAGAATGCGGCAGCGTGTGAGAAATGTGAGGGAATAGTGGAGCGTGACAGCTCCCGCTCCACCATGCTATAGTACAGGAGGGGCAACAATCTCCGGGGGCAATTGCCCCATTTCCCCCCCACCCCTGGATCTGCCACTGGCAGCACAGAGGTGAAAGAGCAGGGGTCTCAAACTCAAATTATCTGGGGGCCACTGGAGGTAGCAGCTGGGGGAGGCTGGGTTGCATATAATGCCCCCCATCATGCGCCCCTTACATATAATGCCCCCATCATGCACCCCTTACATATAATTCCCCCATCATGCACCCCTTACATATAATGCCCCCATCATGCGCCCCTCATCATCCACCAGAAACACCCTCTACCAGAAGTAGCACCACCATCATCTACCAGCAACCCCCCCCCCCATTCCCCCTACCCCTGTGTGGTAATAGCATGAGCTTATGGATCATGGGGGTGCTACTTCTGGGGGGGGAGCAGTAGTCAGGCAGCAGTATCCCCACATTAGGAAGGTAGCGATTTCCCCATATTAGGAAGGAAGCGGTTTCCCCACATTAGGTAGATAGCATGTTCCCCACATTAAGTAGATATCAGTTTCCCCACATTAGGTAGCAGCAGTTTCCCCGCATTAGGTAGTAGCAGGCTCCCCACATTAGGTAGTAGCAGGCTCTACACATTATGTAGTAGCAGTTTCCCCACATTAGGTGGAAGCATGTTCCCCACATTAGGTAGAAGCAGATTCCCCACATTAGGTAGTAGCAGGTTCCCCACATTAGGTAGTAGCAGGTTCCCCACATTAGGTAGTAGCCGGTTCCCCACATTAGGTAGTAGCAGGCTCCCCACATTAGGTAGTAGCAGGTTCCCCACATTAGGTAGGAGCAGGTTCCCCACATTAGGTAGTAGCAGGCTCCCCACATTAGGTAGTAGCAGGCTCCCCACATTAGGTAGTAGCAGGCTCCCCACATTAGGTAGCATTGTCATCCCCCCCACATATACAAACACACACACAGACAGACACACACACATACACACACCGACAGACATACACACATATAGACACACTTACCTGCCCTGCGCTGCGATTCTCCTCTCCGCCAGCGGCCCTACGAGTGATGTCACTGACATCCTGCGCGGGTCTGTGGAGGGATGTCACATGCGCGACGTCCCTTATCAGATTCGGGCCGGCCAACTGGAATCTGGGGGAAGAGGACAGGGTAAGTGAAGCCTTCCGGCATTTAGCGCTTCTCGGCTGAAGCAGGGTTAAACCCCTGAAGAAGTTACCTGCCCGGAACTGCATGTCCCGGGCATCGGGCAATACAAATTTCACATACCGCAAAATTTCGTTCCACAGGCCGCAAATGGCCCGCGGGCCTGGAGTTTGAGGCTTGATTGTCGCAAGCGCCGGTTGGTCTGTGTGGGCCACTTGTGCGGGCCCGCCAGGCCTATTTTAACGCAGGGGCCTGGAGCTGCCGCTCCATCCGCCCCTACGTTAATCCGGCCCTGCCTCCTCTATGTGTTTCAAGAAAGGTTCATAGTTAGTCTGATATAAAAGCTTGTGAGGGGAAGCCAGTTTTATACCTAAATAGGTGACATCAGTAGTACATCAGTAGTAGTGAGTATGAGTGTTGGAGACATTGTATTGTTTGTCTATCCAAATTGAGTGGAAGGGCTTGCGTTTTTGAGGCGTAAAGGTGATAATTTAGCTCTCCGAAATTACGAATAACCTCTAGAGCGTCAGGGACAGAAAGAATAGGGTGGGTGAGGGTAAGGATGACGTCATCCACATATAGAGATTAAATGATGTCTATTTCCAATACACACTCCTGATATCACTGTATGAGCGTGCATGGCCTGTGCATGGGGCTCCAAGCATAAAATAAAAATAAAGGGGGAGAAAGGGGCATCCCTGTCTTATACTGTTGGTAATATTCAGAGGGGTAGACAATGAACCATTAGCAATTACTCTAGCCGTGGGACCAACATAGAGTGATGTAATTGCTTGCATTATGGAGCCACTAAAGCCCATATGGCGCAAAACCAAAAAGGCATGCGACCAGCGGAGCCAGTCAAACACCTTCTCAGCGTCAAGTGCAAGTACCATGGCAGGAGTGCAGTGACTCTCGATATGATAGAAAACATTAAACAGGCGTCTGGTGTTGTCCGAGGTTTGTCAACCGGGCATGAAACCACATTAATCAAAGAAGGCAGTACTGTGGCTATTCTAGAGGCATTTCATTTGGCAAAAATGTTTTAATCTTGATTGAGCAGTGAGATTGGCCTATAGTTATAAGGGAGATGTGGGGATTTCCCAGGTTTAGGGATTGTGACTATCAATGCCTGTAGGTTTTCTTTTGGAAAAACACCCTTAGTAAGGGCAGCCTGACAAAAACCTCTAAGGTAAGGAGATAGTGTGTCACAAAAAGTTTTATAATATAAGTTTACAAATCCGTCAGGTCCTGGGTCTTTTTGGAAGGGTAAGGATTTTATAATTCTCACCAATTCAGGTAAGGGGATAGGGCTATTCAGGGTTTCCAGCTGTTTCTCGCTAAGCTTCGGGAGCTGAAGACCAGAGAGAAAGGAGCAGATGGATTCTTCTAGTGATGGGGGGAGAACGATGTGTGTCTTGTAAATTATGTAAGGAAGAATAGAAAGCTTGTAAACAATCAGCTATACCTTCAGGGGTGTTTATGGTAGAGCTGTTCTTGGGATGGACTAAGTGGACAATTCAGGAACGATCATGTCTCACTTTTAATCTAGATGCTAGCAATTTCCCTGCTTCATTATTTTGGGAATAATACTTTGCTTTAATTTTTCTCAGGTTTTTTTCATACTGAAATAAAAAAAAGGCTCCTAAGTTCCTGTCGGAGGGATGATAGCTGCACGGCTAAATCTTGTGTTGGACAGGACCTGCACCTCTAGGTCTCGCAATTTATTTAAAACTTTGGTTAGAGGGGCATCTCTTTTCTTTTTGCTAATAGAGCCATATTTAATAAAAAAAAACTCTAATGTAGGCTTTATGGCAATTCCGTAAAGTGTAAGCATCCGCTTCTAAAGTTGCATTAATAGAAAAAAGTCTGTGAGATCTTTCTGCAATTGCTGGACATGTTCTGGGTGTGTCCACAGGAAGGGGCTCGCCCTCCACAATTATGCTGGGGAGGTATTGGAGCTCTCCCGCAATGATATGGCCACATGATCTGACCATGATATAAGCTCAATTGTAGAAGCCACTAAGTTAGATAGCAGATGTCATTCCACCAAAAACATATCCAGTCGAGAGTATGTATTGTGAATGAGAGAGTGATGCGTGAAATCTACTTCAGTTGGATGCAATATGCACCAGGTGTTGTATAATTCTTCCGACCAGAGTATGGGAGCTAGAGAGGGAGGTGATAAGCATGCAGTGGAGGTGGAGTCTCTAGAGGTATCTGCAGGCAGATTAAAATCCCTGCATATAATCAGTGGCCCGTGTTTTATACGGTTAGCAAGTTTTAGAGTGCTACGAAGGAAATTATGCTGACCTAAATTGGGTGCATACAATGTTACTAGAGTGTATTGTGTATTATTTAACGTGCAAGAAATAATAATGTATGGTCCCCAGGGGGTCACTAATAAAATCAACCATCTTAAAGGATACAGTATTTCTAATCACCAGTATTACTCCTCTTGTTGTAGTTGGAATGGAAGATGTGTAGACAGGATGGGTGTTTCAATCTAAAAGCATACCCCCAGTGGTAAGGCGTTGAGACCGTTTACATTAATACTAACCAATTTAAGTACCATAAAGTTACAGAAAAAGCATAATGGTAGTTAACAATAACATATAGGGGGTGGACCACGAGTACCTCTCAGCCAGCGCGCACGGGCCCTTGTGGAACAGACAAAGCTTTAAAGACGAAAGATCACTACACCTTCTCACAAAACATAAAAACTGGGTAAATTGTGCAAAACAATACAATAAATAACTGGTAAAGGATATAACAGGCGAAGGCCGAAGCCTGTATTCCTGGGTGGGGGTAATGTCCATGCCGAAGCCAGACTAAACTCATGAGCTAAGTAGCCCATAATAAGAAAAAGCGGCAGAGTCCAAAGTCAGCGTATTGTGGACCAGTCGTTTTTCATTCTGCGTGGGGAAGATCGAGAGGGGCCCTTGTTGGTTTCCAGGGGGAGATTCCACCTTCACAGCAGGGTCTCGCTCTCCTCCGTAGACCGTAAGATATGGAGCACATCTTCATGACGTATCAGTAGGCGAACTGGAAAACCCCAGCGATATTGAATGTTGGCTGATCGTAGCAAGGAGGTGATTGGTTGAAGGGCTCTGCGGAGCTGCAGAGTAGCTGCCGAGAGGTCGGCGTAGATAGCCACATGGTGAAATGGTGCTGGAAGCCCACCATTAGTGCGGGCAAAGTTCATCAGTTTTTCCCTAAGGATGAAAAAGCAGCACGTCCCTAGGGGCAGATTCATCAAGATGTTTAGGAAGGTGTACACTGTGTGCCTGGTCAATTTAAAGCTCTTGCGGTGTGCATGAAGGCAGAGCAGCTTTTATGAGAGAGTGGACATAAGTTGGCATTTCTGCAGCTGGTACAGATTCCGGTATTTCGCACAGTTTGATGTTATTTAGTCTGCTGTGGTCTTCTTAATCAGCGACTTTTGCTTTAAGCGCAGCTATGTCATCCTCCGCAGCATTATGAGAGTCTACAACTTCATTATGAGAGGCAGCAAACTCTCCAAATTGTGCCTCAATATGATCAGCTCTGGCACCCAAGACCTCTATAGCAGTATGTAGAGGGTTAATCATAGTTGAAATCTCCTTCCTAAAGGATTTTTGCAGTGTTAGAAGCATAGACTTCATTTCAGTATCAGTCACACTAGTGTTAGTGACAGAAAACTATTGCAGCTCATCCTCTTCTGCAGATGGTAAAGCAGGTAAGGCAGTAGCTGAGCTCCAGTCAGCAGGAGGCTGGTGTGTGAGCTCTGAAATGCCGTGCAGCTGCATTACAGGGCTGCATGGAGGAGACTCCCCGTGCACAGAGACTGAATGGGGACTGCATGAGGGGGAAGCCAAGCCGAGGGTACCTGTGCTCTGCTGCACTGAGACGTGCCGGGGTAGGATGGAGCTGATGTCGGCAGCTCAGTACTCTGCTGGAGATGTAGGCTGCGCAGTTCAGGGTCCAAAGTAGATCTCCAGTGAGTGGTACGAGAGGCGTGTGTCAGCCGGGGTGAGCGCAGCTCCGAGCCCCTGTCGGCGCCGTCTTGTGCAGCTGGCCGCCGTTGAGAAAAGTAAAACTTCGCCAGCGATTCGTGCTTGCTTGTTTTCTTTTTGCGTGCCGGCATGTCCTACAATGATTTCCATTGTCAGGCTAACACTGTAAGTCGCTGTGCAGTCGCTAAAATAGGGCTGTTACTGGCGGAGCTCCACTACAGTGTGGCCATTTCGTCCGGCAGCCAGGCCACGCCCCCCAAAGTTGTAATTTTTCAACATCTGGAAGGCTACAGATTAGAGACAACAGTATAGTGGTCTGCAAACTGTGGCTCTCCAGATGTTGCTAGGCAACAACTCACCTGGCTTCCGTCAGTAGCAGGATCGCTGCCGCCGCACCCAGGGGACGATCGTCGCCCGCTTTCGGTAATGGACCTCCGCCTCTGCTCCCAGCACAGTTTCCCCTCTCTGCCCAGACTACCATGGGTGGGCAGAGCGGGGGAACCAAACTTTAACCCCCCTGCCCCCTGATCTGCTATTGGTAGGACCCCCCCAGACCCCCCCAGGCGTTGGCACGGGATGCCTGCTGAACGATATCAGCAGGCATCCCATTCCATTCACCGGTTACCGGCGGTGAACGAAAACACCGAAGCGTACAGGTACCCCCTTAGTCTATAAGTCCCATGATGTGAGGGCGTACCTATACGCCCTTGGACTTGGTGGGGTTAACGCACTAGGACGCTACATCCTGCACATGACACGAGCACCGTACCCATACTCGCATCATGCACAGCAGGCTATCAGCAGCCAGTAATGGAAGACCTTCGTGATCGTGCTGATAACCGCCATTAACCCCTCAGATGTTGTGATCAATACAGATAACAACATTTGTGGCAATGGGGTTTTAATGGATGCTCGGATCGGATTTCTTTTCTGCCTGACCACAGTGCTCTCTGCTGCCATCTCTGTCCATGTCAGGAACTGTCCAGAGCAGAAGCAAATCCCCATATCCTGTTCTGGACAGTTCCTGACATGGACAGGGGTGTCAGTAGAGAGCACTGTGGTCGGTCAGAAAAGAAATTCAAAAAGAAAAGATCTTCCTCTGTAGTATACAGCAGCTGATAAGTACTGCAGACAGAAAGCAAACAGGAGTATCCCTTTAAGTAATAATAGCTTTGGAATGCTTTTACCAAGCAAATCAAATTTAATGTTTGTTGTGACATTGTACTTAATATAAATAGAAAAAAATGTTTATACGTTTTTTTGGGGGGAAAAAATCCAAATTATTGTGAATAATTGCATTTTCAGATTTTTTTTTTTTTAGTTTTTTTTTTTTGGCATCCTCTAATCCAGGAAAAAATAATTTTACTGCACAGTGAATTTTACTGCACAGTGCACCATAAAAATGCAATAAAAATGCAAAATGCAATAATTTGGAGTTTTTCCACAAAAAATGTGTAAACAAAAATGTACTACTAATATTAAATACAATATTACATTTGCTTCACTTGGTAAAATCATTCCAAGGTAATTATTATTAAACGGTATTGTTGAGCGGCATAGGCCATATTCGAATTCGCGAATATTCGCGAATATATGGACGAATATTCGTAATATATTCGCGAATATTCGCATATTCGTTATATTCCCGTTTTATTTTCGCATATGCGAAATTCACGTATGCGAAAATTAACATATGTGAATATTAGCATATGCAAAATTAACATGCGCGAAAATTCGCATGTGCGAAAATTAGCATATGCTAATTTTCGCATACGCGAGTTTTCGCACGCCAGTCTCACACAGTAGTATTAGAGCCTTTTTTACACCACACAAGCTGGAAGCAGAGAGGGGTGATCACTGTGATGTGTACTGTGAAAAAAAAACAAAAAAAAACAAAACAAAAAAAACGAATATTCGTAATTACGAATATATAGCGCTATATTCGCGAAATTCGCGAATTCGCGAATATGCGATATTCGCGAATAATATTCGAATTGCGAATATTCGTGAGCAACACTATTAAACGGGTACTCCAGGGAACTAAACCCATAAACCATCCTTTCCCTCTCATCAACGTATCTAATTGTCTACATATCATTCATAGCTATACAGAGCAGTTTCCCCTCTTCGGTTGTCACTTAGATGCTTGAAGTGAGGGAATGACATCATCCAGCCATCCACTCTGTCTCTGTCCAAATCCCTCTCTGAAAGCAGCCTCCACCCTTCCACCCTTCTGAGAGACACAGACTATGTGGTTTCTGCTCTACACTGATGAGTCATGCTTTCTTTAATGCTGGGAACTGTGAGGTGTGTCCAGCCTCAGCTGCTCAGAGCAGGAGGATGGGGCTGGCAGAGCAGAGTTGCAATGATTGCTAGGAGATGTAGGCAAGGAAAGAGAAGGGTGGCAAAGTAGATCAAGCCGCCAGAGAAGACAGCAGAGGCCACAGAAGCCAGGTTTATCCGGTAGGGTGGTTTACATGCAATATATCCCGGTTGTCTGATGGTAGTAGTATGGCTTATAGTACTGCATATGTTACAAAAGAGAAAAGAACAATGAGTATTGGTTGTGGTTAGAGATGAGCGAATGGAAGTTGACGAACCCGAATTCGCTACGGATTTCATAAAAATTTTATTTGCAACGAATACGAATATCGCCGTGATTCTATCGCGCAAATCTCTTCATTAAACTCCATTTTACAGCGTTCCAGGCTATTGGAGACCTAAGATGGTGGATCCACATGTGAGTACATGGGGCAGGGGATTATGGGAGGGTGGGAAACAGCGGCGGGAATGAAGGTAGGCGGGATGACCCTGAATCGCATGTGAGATGCAGCCTATCAGTGTGACCCCTGTGATGTCACAGCCCCTATATAATCGGTGGCCATCTTGCCACTCTTAATTTCATCTATGCACTCAGATGGAGAGGACGGGACTGCGTGTGTGAACAGCTCACACCACAGCGTTACACTGCAACTGCTAGTCACATCAGCATTAGGGAAAGACAGGAGTGCAGAGTGCTGTGCTGTTACTCTGAGAAGGTTCATTGATTGCTAAACCTCCTATTCACGTTATGGAGCATTGCAGCAGAGAGGGGCAGATAGCTGTCAGCTGCCTCATACAGATCTCCAAACTGCCTGAACTTTCTGAAGCATCTTATCTCCTCATTTTTCAGCCCAATTGAGTTAACTTTTATTTGCTCCACAAAACTTCTGCTGCGCAGAATTGTGTGACAGAGTGCAATTTAGGGTTTAATCCCTGGATTTTTTTTTTTGGTGCTGCACTGTTGGGTCCTGCTGCTGTTCAGAAATACGTGATTGTTCAGTGGACTGTAGTGCATTTGCACCATTTTGTACCTGTTAATCTTTCAAGGGGCTGGCTACATACTGTGCAAGTCCAAACAATACTATTCACCGAGTTTTTTCTGTGTATAGTTATGCATACATAACTGCCCTCATCAGTGCATACCGCATAGGTACATGCAAGTATTGTACAATTTAGTACCTGTTAAGCTGTCAAGGGGCTCCATACCGTCAAAGTCCAAACAATAGTATCCATCGAATGGTGTTTTACAAAAATACAGATTTTTTTCTGCTAATAGGCATATTACTGCCCTCATCAGTGCATACAGCATAGGTACATCCAAGTATTGTACCCTTTAGTACCTGTTAAGCTGTCAAGGTGCTCCAAACCGCCAAAGTCCAAACAATAGTATCCACCGGCTGGTGTTTTACAAAAATACAGAGTTTTTTCTGCTAATAGTTAGGCATATTACTGCCCTCATCAGTGCATACCGCATAGGTACATTCAAGTATTGTAACATTTAGTACCTGTTAATCTGTCAAGGGCCTACATACTGTGATAGGACAGCTGTAAGTAATCACCTGCTGCTGTTCTAGACAAATACTGTTTAAAGAGTAGTGTAGCGTATTGTAATACCCTCATAAACGCACTAAGTATGTCAGGCAGAGAAGTGCCAGGATGTGCACAGAGGAGTGGCAGAGGCCTAAATCCTTCAGGCAGAGTTGGCAGCAGACTTGGGGGCGAGTGGCAGCAGGAGTAGCAGCGAGAGGCCTGAGCTCCCGTTAACAGCCAGCAGTAGTGTCTCCACCAGCAACCCATCTGCCATCGTGGATTGGTTAACACGCTCATCCACATCATCACAAGTGACATCTGACACCCCCAGCAGTCCGTGTCCTCCCATTGCCTTTGTCCTATGCTGTTCCCTCTCCTAAAGAAGTATCTTATGCTGTGGGTTCAGCTCCACTATTTACTGAGGACGATCTAAAAGAGGACAGTCAGCAGCTACTGGACAGCCAAGAAGGGGAGGAGACATGCGCCGCTTGCTCCGCTAGGCGGCCAAGTAGTGATGCGGAGAGTGATGTGGGAGGCGGTGTTGCAACTGTTCAGGGTCCTGAAGCAGACACTGTTGGGGAACCTGAGGAGGACATCAGTGACGTGCACACACCTGTGGATGATGATGAAGCCGATCGCAATTGGGAGCCGGGTGCAGAAGGGGCTTCATCATCATCAGGAGAAGAGAGTTGCAGGTTGCCCTTGAGGCAGCAAGGCGGTAGCACGGTTGGCAGTCAGCATGGTGGCAGAAGTGGAAATTCAGGAGCCAAACGTGCCCGGGGGAGACCACCTGCTTCGCGGCAGCCTACCTTTCCGGGAGATAGTGGAGCAGGGGTTCCTGGAGACGGCACCAGTAGCTGTCAATTAGTGCGGACTGCGGGTGAGAAAATCCGCTACTCGGCGGTGTGGAAGTTTTTCATAAGGCATCCGGAGGAGGTTCATTTAGCCACATGCAAGATCTGTCGGCAGAAGGTGAAGCGTGGCCAGGGTCCCAATGTCGGCACCACGGTCCTGCAGTAACACATGCTTCGCCACCATAAAGTGGCCTGGGAGAACCGTGGCTCCGATGTAGTGGTCCAGCCTGCTGCATCACCCAGTGGCCATCCGCTCCCTACTTCATCCAGCCAAGGCTCCACCACCTCAGCCGAAGGGAGCTGTGTGTCAAACCCTCCTTCTGTCGCTCCTGCTTCTCCCGCTTTTAGTCAGCCATTCCGCCAACAATCCATCGGCAAAGTCGTGTCCAAGAGACAACAGTATGCGCCCACTCATCCAACGGTGCAGAAGTTGAATGTGCTCCTGTCCAAGTTGCTGGTGTCGCAGTCCCTCCCTTTTCAAGTGGTGGACTCTGCACCTTTCAGAGAATTGATGGCTTGTGCCGAGCCGAGGTGGAGAGTCCCAAGCCGTCATTTCTTTGCGAAGAAGGCAGTACCAGCCCTGCACAAGTTTGTACAAGAGAAGGTGGGCCAGTCCTTGAGCCTGTCGGTGTGTTCAAAAGTGCATGGCAGCGCTGACGTGTGGAGCTGTAACTACGGGCAGGGACAATACTTGTCTTTTACGGCTCACTGGGTAAATGTGGTTCCTGCACATCCACAACAGCAACTTGGACACGTGACACCGCTTCCTCCTCCGCGCTCTCACTCCCAGGCAGTTGGTCCTGTTACAGTGTACGACGACGCCTCCTCATCCTCCACCATGTCCTCGGCCTCCACTTCACGTCCAAATCTCGGTGGCCCTTCATCGTACCATGTGTGTAGGGCACGGCTGTGTCAAGCTGTTCTTCACATGGTTTACCTTGGCGAACGGAGTCACACATTGAAGGAACTGCTACCGTCCCAAAATGGGGGCCTTTTTTACACCCACTGAGAGGGAGGATAAACTGACCTACTACAGAGACATTCTACGTAGTCAGTTGGCTGATGCCTATCATGCTCCATCCACTCGCAGGTCTGACTCGGGGGGGGGGCACTCTGCGCTCACCTTCCACTGCCATGGATGCTGGGGAGGGGAGGGGTGGGAGGAGCAGTACCAGCTCAATCAGCAGCAGCCTGAGTCTACAGTCGCTGATGAGTAGCTTTCTTCACCCGCATAGTGAAGCAACTCATCAGCAGCAGGTAGACATGGAGCAGGACCTGAACCAGCAGGTGGTGGCATACCTTGACATGGCTATGCCAACAAGCATTGAAGATCCGCTGGACAGCCATACATGATTTATGGCCACAACTAGCAGAGTTTGCCCTGGAAAAGCTGTCCTGCCTGGCCAGTAGTGTGCAATCAAAATGGGTGTTTAGTGCGGCCGGGGCCATAGTCACCCCAAGGCGAACTCGTCTGTCCACCAAAAATGTGGAGAGACTGAAGTTTGTCAAGCTGAATCAGGGATGGATCAGCCAGGATTTCCAGCCACCAATGCCAGATGCCTCAGAGTAGATTGACCATGCTGCTACACCAACATTTCCCAATTATGGTTGGTTATGAAACCCTCTTGGGTTATCAATTAGGGTTATGAAACCCTCTTTGGTACTGCCATTGCCTGCTCCTGGCTCATCCTGTGTCTTTCAGGAACTACTTGCCTCACTGATTCTTCTGGCCTTGGGCCTTTAATTTTTGGATGTTTAGCAGTAGCTAAATATATGCTTAATGCAAATGTCAACAATGATCTTTAAATGTAAGGGGGTATGAAACCCTCTTGGGTACTGCAAATGCCTGCTCCATACTCATTCTGTGTCTTTCAGGAACTACTTGCCTCCCTGCCCTCAGGCTTTGGGCCTTCAATTTTTAGATGTTTAGCAGTAGCTAAATACATGCTTAATGCAAATTTCAACATTCATCTTTAAATGTAAGGGGTTGGTTATCAAACCCTCTTGGGTACTGTGAATGACTGCTCCTGACTCATTCTGTGTCTTTCAGGAAATAATTGCCTCCCTGATGCCTCAGGCCTTGGGCCTTAAATTTTTGGAAGTTTAGCAGTAGCTAATACATGCTGAACCCCTTAAGAACTGAGCCCTTTTTCACCTTAAGGACTCGGCCATTTTTTGCAATTCTGACCACTGTCACTTTAAACATTAATAACTCTGGAATGCTTTAAGTTATCATTCTGATTCCGAGATTGTTTTTTCATGACATATTCTACTTTAACATAGTGGTAAAATTTTGTGGTAACTTGCATCCTTTCTTTGTGAAAAATCCCAAAATTTGATGAAAAATTTGAAATTTTGCATTTTTCTAACTTTAAAGCTCTCTGCTTGTAAGGAAAATGGATATTCCAAATAATTTTTTTTTAAATTCACATTTCCAATATGTTTACTTTATATTTGAGTCATAAAATTGGTGTGTTTTTACTTTTGGAAGACACCAGAGGGCTTCAAAGTTCAGCAGCAATTTTCCAATTTTTCACAACATTTTGAAACTCGCTTTTTTTCAGGGACCAGTTCAGGTTTGAAGTGGATTTGAAGGGTCTTCATATTAGAAATACCCAACAAATTACCCATTATAAAAACTGCAACCCCAAAGTATTCAAAATGACATTCAGTCAGCGTTTTAACCCTTTAGGGTTTCACAGGAACAGCAGCAAAGTGAAGGAGAAAATTCACAATCTTCATTTTTTACACTCGCATGTTCTTGTAGACCCAATTTTTGCATTTTTGCAAGGGGTAATTAGGAGAAAATTTTTACTTGTATTTGAAACCCAATTTTTCTCGAGTAAGCACATACGTCATATGTCTATGTTAATTGTTCGGCGGGCGCAGTAGAGGGCTCAGAAGGGAAGGAGCGACAAATGGTTTTTGGGGGGGCATGTCACCTTTAGGAAGCCCCTATGGTGCCAGAACAGCAAAAAAAAAAAACGCACATGGCATACCATTTTAGAAACTAAACCTCTCGGGGAACATAACAAGGGGTAAAGTGAACCTTAATACCCCACAGGTGATTCACGACTTTTTTTTCCTAAAATGCTTGGTTTCCCAAAAGTTTAACATTTTTAAAAAGGGTAATAGCAGAGAATACCCCCCCCCCCAAAATTTGTAGCCCAATTTCGCCCGATTCAGAAAACATCCCATATGGGGGTGAAAAGTGCTCTGCTGGCACACTACAGGTCTCAGAAGAGGAGTCACATTTGGCTTTTTGAAAGCAAATTTTGCTCTGGGGGCATGCCACATTTAGGAAGCCCCTATGGTGCCTGGACAGCAAAAAATAACAAGGGGTTAAGTGAACCTTAATACCCCACAGGTGTTTCACGACTTTTGCATATGTAAAAAAAAAAATTATTGTTTACCTAAAATGCTTCTTTTCCCCAAAATTTTACATTTTTAAAAAGGGTAAAAGCAGAAAATACCCCCCAACATTTGTAACACAATTTCTCCCGAGTACGGCGATACCCCATATGTGACCCTTAACTGTTGCTTTGAAATACGACAGGGCTCCAAAGTGAGAGCGCCATTTGAGGCCTAAATTAGGGATTGCATAGGGGTGGACATAGGGGTATTCTACGCCAGTGATTCCCAAACAGGGTGCCTCCAGCTGTTGTATAACTCCCAGCATGCCTGGACAGTCAGTGGCTGTCTGGTAATACTGGGAGTAGTTGTTTTTCCACAGCTGGAGGCTCCTTTTTTGAAACAGTGGCGTACCAGACGTTTTTCATTTTTATTGGGGAGGGGAGGGGGGGCTGTGTGGGGGCATGTGTATATGTAGTGTTTTTTACTTTTTATTTTATTTTGTGTTAGTGTAGTGTTTTTAGGGTACAGTCGTACGGGCGGGGGTTCACAGTAGTTTCTCGCTGGCAGTTTGAGCTGCGGCAGAAAACTGTAAACCTCCGCCCATGTGTGTGTACCCTGTACATTCGCATTGGGGGGGAGAAAAATCCAGCTGTTGCAAAACTACAACTCCCAGCATGTACGGTCTATCAGTGCATGCTGGGAGTTGTAGTTTTGCAACAGCTGGAGGCACAATGGTTGTGAAACACCGAGTTTGGTAACAAACTCAGTGTTTTGCAACCAGTGTGCCTTCAGCTGTTACAAAAGCTACAACCCCCAGCATGTACGGACAGCGGAAGGGCATGCTGCGTCTTGTAGTTATGCAATAGCTAGAGGCATACTACTTTGGCTGGAGATTGTAGTTATGCACCAGCTGGAGACACACTGGTTTGCTACTTAACTCAGTGTTTCACAACCAGTGTGCCTTCAGCTGTTGCAAAACTACAACTCTCAGCAGTCACCGACAGCCAACGGGCATGCTGGGAGTTGTAGTTATGCAACCAGCAGATGCACCACTAAACTCCCAGCATGCACTTTAGCTGATTGTGCAAGCTGGGAGTTGTAGTTATACAACAGCTAAAGGTACACTTTTCCATAGAAAAAATGTGCCTCCAGCTATTGCAAAACTATAAGTCCCAGCATGCCCATAAGGGAATGGTGGGAGTTGTGGTGGTCTTCCTCCTGCTGTTGCATAACTACAGCTCCCAGCATGCCCTTTTTGCATGCTGGGAGCGGTTGCTAAGCAACAGCAGGAGGCTGTCACTCATCTCCTACTGCTGCTCTGGGCACACGTCAGTCCCGCCACCGCCGCCGCTCCTGGGGCCCCGATCCCAACATTGACACTGGGGATCGGGGTCCCCAGCCCCAGGGGTCCACGTCCCGCGTCCGCTCACGTGCTCTGGAAGAGGGACGGAGCGGGTTGCGGGAGTGCCACCCGCAGCAGGTGCCCTGATTGGTCATCCGGTAAACCGGCCGACGAATCAGGGCGATCGTGAGGGGGCACCAGTACCACCTGACCCCTGCTGGCTATGGCTGTTCGGGGCCATCAGAGATGGCCCCAAACAGCCTGTAATTCTGGGTCACCGGGTCACTGGAGACCCGATTGACCCGGAATCTGCTGCAGATCGCTGGACTGAATTGTCCAGCGATCTGCGGCCATCGCCGACATGGGGAGTCATCATGACCCCCCTGGGCGATATGCCGCGATGCCTGCTGAACGATTTCAGCAGGCATCGGGCACCGGCTCCCCTCCGGCTAGCGGCAGGGGCCGGGATTTGACAGGACGTACTCAAACGTCCTGAGTCCTTAAAGGGGTAGTCCAGTGGTGAAAAACTTATCCCCTATCCTAAGGATAGGGGATAAGTTTGAGATCGCGGGGGGTCCGACCGCTGGGGCCCCCTGCGATCTCTCTGTACGGGGCCCCGGCTCTCCGCTGAGATAGCGGGTGTCGACCCCCGCACAATGGCGGCGGCCGACACGCCCCCTCAATACATCTCTATGGCAGAGCCGGAGATTGCCGAAGGCAGCGCTTCGGCTCTGCCATAGAGTTGTATTGAGGGGGCGTGTCGGCCGCCGCCTCGTGCGGAGGTCGACACGCCCCCTTCCAGCGGGCTGTCGGGGCTCCGTACAGGAGATCGCGGGGGGCCCCAGGGGTCGGACCCCCCGCGATCTGCAACTTATCCCCTATCCTTAGGATAGGGGATAAGTTGCTCACCACTGAATCACCACTGGACTACTCCTTTAAGGACTCGGAAAAGGGGCCGTTTGAGTACGTCCTGCGTCCTTAAGGGGTTAATGCTAATTTCAACAATGATCTTTAAATTCTCGGCGCTCTGCTAAGGCCTTCTCCTACCCCGCCGGGGCCGATCCGAGGACCTCACTAAACCATCCAATCGGTAGTAGAGACATGCGGTGTTTACAAAGGGCAGGGACTTAATGAACCCGAGCTTATATAGAGAGCACTCGCTGTCCTAAATTTTCATTAAAAATTTTCGTCAAAAATGTTTGTCTTATTTATTAGGGATTGTGAAGCTTTGGTGCGTACTCGTGCATCAGCCAACTCCAGCCTGTGTCATTCAGGTAATATATGGTTTACTGATGGCACTGCTGGGCCTGGGTCTGGGAATTTCAAATTTTCTCATAGGTAGCACCCGCTATCTATAAGTCTTCTTCATAAATTTCTACAATTGTTGTGTTTTTTTGGAGGGATTGTGAAGCCCTAGTGTGTCATTCATGCAACATATAGGTAGCACCCGCTGTCCTAAATATTCTTAAAATTATTCAAAAAAATTGTTGTTTTTTCTTTGGGATTCTGAATCCCTGGTGTGTACTCAATGCTGCTTCCTGCTACACTCTGTCAGCCCGTTGGTCCTGCGACAGTGTGCTACTCCGCCTCCACATCCTCCACTGTGTCTTAAGCCTCCACTGCCCGGACAAGTCTCAGTGGCCCTTCAGCATACCATGTGTGCAGATCACAGCAGTGCCACGCTGTTCTTCACATGGTTTGCCTTGGCGAGAAGTCTTGGAAACAATGGCCGGTGAGGGCAATTGAGACGTTTCGCCTAAATCTCACGGCCACATGAGCCCTGTGAGGGCTTGTTGGATTTGGTCCTTCGTACCCACACGCTGGGGTCTGGGACACGCAAAGGTTGTTTTAAATTTCAAATCAAAAAATGATGGCGCTGCTGGGCCTGGGTCTGGGAATTTCAAATTTTCTCATGGGTAGCACACGCTATCCAAAATCTTTTTCAAAAATTTCCAAAATTGTGGTGTTTTTGGGGGGGATTATGAAGCCCTGGTGTGAACTCGTGCATCAGCCAACTCCAGGCTGTGTCATTCAGGCAATATATGGGTTACTGACGCCGCTGTGGGGCCTGGGTCGGTTAATTTTACATTTTCTCATAGGTAGCACCCCCTATCCAAAATCTTTTTCACATGTCCTCATGCTGCCAACACCTCCACGCTGTGCCATTCAGCCACTATTTGGTCTCCTCATGATGCCAACACCTCCACGCTGTGTCATTCAGGCACTATATGGTGTCCTCATGCTTCAGCTTCATCCAAGCTGTGTCATTCAGCCACTATATGGTGTCCTCATGCTGCCAACACCTCCACACTGTGCCATTCAGCCACTATATGGTGTCCTTATGCTGCCAACACCTCCACACTGTGCCACTCAGCCACTATATGGTGTCCTCATGCTTCAGCTTCATCCAAGATGTGTCATTCAGTCACCATATGGTGTCCTCATGCTGCCAACACCTCCATGCCGTGCCATTCAGCCACTAAATGGTCTCCTCATGCTGCCAACATCTCCACTCTATGTTATTCAGTCACTATATGGTCTCCTGACACTGATGCCACCACCAGGCTCTGTCATTGTGCTGCTGTGCGGCAGTGATTCTAAAAGCGATGCCGGTAATCTGCATGTTATTCTGAATAACAGTATTATTTCACTACCCCAGCACACTCCATATGCGTTTTAGAACATAGTAAAGTGTTCTATACCCCTATAGAGGCTGTATGTAGGCTAGAAATAGCCTTTTTTAATATAGATTTGCCGCAAAAAAATTTGGATCGAAACAAACTTTTTCGGAAAATTCTGCGAATCGGCCGAATCGAATTTTTGAAGAGTTCGCTCATCTCTAGTTGTGGTATGTGTTTTTTTTACTAATTTTTTTCATTTAATTTGCATCAGTTAAAACTTAGGAATCTTAATTTTAAAGTAATAATTTGGATAACCATGTAAAAAAGTATGGTTTGTAAACTTAATTGTACCAATTGTCCAGATTTTTAACCCCTTAAGGATCAGGGTTTTTTCCGTTTTTGCATTTTCGTTTTTTGCTCCTTGCCTTTAAAAAATCATAACTCTTTCAATTTTGCACCTAAAAATCCATATGATGGCTTATTTTTTGCACCACCAATTCTACTTTGTAATGACGTCAGTCATTTTGCCCAAAAATCTACAGTGAAACAGAAAAAAAATCATTGTGCGACAAAATTGAAAAAAAAACCGCTGTTTTGTAACTTTTGGGGGCTTCCGTTTCTACGTAGTACATTTTTCGGTAAAAATGACACCTTATCTTTATTCTGTAGGTCCATACGATTAAAATGATTCCCTACTTATATAGGTTTGATTTTGTCGGACTTCTGGAAAAAATCATAACTACATGCAGGAAAATTAATACGTTTAAAATTGGCATGTTCTGACCCCTATAACTTTTTTATTTTTCCGTGTATGGGGCGGTATGAGGGCTCATTTTTCGTGCCGTGATCTGAAGTTTTTAACGGTACCATTTTTGCATTGATAGGACTTATTGATGCATTCGTTTTTAAATGATATAAAAAGTGACCAAAAATGCACTATTTTGGACTTTGGAATTTTTTTGCGCGCACGCCATTGACCAAGCGGTTTAATTAATGATATATTTTTATAATTCGGACATTTCCGCACACGGTGATACCATATATGTTTATTTTTATTTTTATTTACACTGTGTTTTTTTTTTTATTGGAAAAGGGGGGTGATTCAAACTTTTAATAGGGGAGGAGTTAAATGATCTTTATTGACTTTTTTTTCCCACTTTTTTTTTGCAGTGTTATAGGTCCCATAGGGACCTATAACACTGCACACACTGATCTTCATCATTGATCACTGGTTTCTCATAAGAAACCAGTGATCAACGATTCTGCCGCATGACTGCTCATGCCTGGATCTCAGGCACTGAGCAGTCATTCGGCGATCGGACAGCGAGGAGGCAGGTAGGGGCCCTCCCACTGTTCGGGATGCTGCAATTAGCCGCGGCTATCCCGAACAGCCCGACTGAGCTAGCCGGCCACTTTCGGTTTCTCTTTTAGCCGAGCGGCTCAGCTCTGAGCGCGCGGCGCTGCGCGCTATTAGAGGCGGGTACCGGCTTCACTATGATGCCAAGCCCGCCGTGATATGACGCGGGGTTACTGTGTAACCCCGCGTTATATCAGGAGAGCAGGACCAAGGGCGTACCTGTACGCCCTTGGTCCTTAAGGGGTTAAACATGTCCATCCTAACCAGATTGAAAAATATTTTAAATAAAAAAAAAGTTATACTTTTTTTAGTAATTTTTTTTATAGGAAAAAAAAAATAAAAAAAAATTTAAATATATATATATATATATAAATATATATATATATATATATATATATATATATATATATACATCCATTTTTGTAATGTGTGTTTTGTATGCCACTTTTGTATGGAGGTGATTTGCGCCTTTTTAAAGGGTTTGCGCCAAATGTTGCACCTTTTTAAAAAGTCGCATTTACGTAAATTCATGACCTCTGCAAAAACCCGACTCAAAACATGCGCACCACCGCCAAACACAGGAATGCGCGTGTATGAAAAGGCGCAAAAAAGTGGCAAAAAACACACTGCGACAAAATATTGCTACAATTTTACCCAAGAAAACAAGGCTAAAGCGCTTCATAAATACCCCCCCAATGGCTTGAGAATATTATCTAAAATGTGGTGGTAATGGATGTGACAATTGTGCAGTGTTGACCGAATGTTCGGGAAGTTCTGAAGGCCTCAGTGGTTGCCATGTTATATCTCTAAGTACAACGTAACAGCCATAGACTTGCATTGAGGGGGCGTGACATCACGAGGGGGCGGGGCTATGATGTCACAAGCTCCCGAAACTTATGCCCATTGGGGATCCCCTCTGTGAATTAGACAAGCAGATATATTTCTTTGTTTTTTCTTATTTGGCCCTGATCAAATCCATGAACAAGATTTTTTTAATAGAAGTAACTTACAAATCTGTTTTTAACTTTCTGACACCAGTTGAAAAAAATTGTTTGCCACCTGAGTACCTGCTTAACAATAATGAGGGAGATTTATCAAAACCTGTGCAGAGGGAAAGTTGACCAGTTGTCCATAGCAACCAATCAGATTTCTTCTTTCATTTTTAACAATGCCTCTGAAAAATGAAAGAAGCGATCTGATTGGTTGCTATGGGCAACTGGGTAACTTTTCCTCTGCACAGGTTTTGATGAATCTCCCCCATTATCTCTAAAAAGTTAAAGGGGCATTCCAGCCTATGACACAAAAGGCTGTACTAGTCTGTCTTCGGTGCTCCCCTGGACTATGAATGAAGTGGCAGCGTGCAATCAGCAGGATACTCAGGAGCATGTTTTTGAGAACAAAACGGGATCCCAGTAATCAAATCCTCTGTGAAAAGGCACTAGGTACAAGCATTTCTGAAGATGTACTGTTTGAGAGATATATACTTACAAATCCCACATGCGCCTGCTTTGTTTTGCCCTGTTGCCCTTAGTTACAATTGTCATAGGACATTCATTCGGATTGTTTGACATGCTCAGTTGAAGTGAATTCCTGGTCTGTCCCAGAAATATTGCATAACATTGATCAGTGTTATCTGCGCTCGATTGCTCCAGCCTGGTGAGCCAGGCTGGAGCATTGCGGAGGAGATGGTACAGCGAGAAAGCAGGTAAGGGCCCTCCCATCATCCCGTAAGCTGATTGGGACACCGCTGTTTTCCCGATCAGCCCAACTGAGCTGCTGAGAATGCGTTTTTTGAATTTTATTTTCAAGTTGATCGCCGCATCTAAGGGGATAATGCCAGGCATCACCGCGATTGGTGAGGTCCGGCCTTAGACATGGGTCCCGGCTGTTGATAGCCGCCGAGACCACCCCGCTATGACTCCAGATCAGCCCGTGACCCTGTGTCATAGAAGGGGAGCGGGACGACGGCGTACAAGTGTGCCCTTGGTCTCCAAGAGGTTAACAGATAATGGGGAATATTGATCAAGACCTGTGTGGAGAGAGAGTGGTGCAGTTTCCCATAGCAACCAGATTTTTTTTTCAAAGGTCTTTTTATAAATGAGAGAAACAATTTGGTTGCTATTGACAACTTCAACACTTCGATTTTACAGGTGTCAATAAACCTCCCCCAATCACAACCTATGTAAGGAAAGAGTGGTGCAGTTGCCCATAGCAACCAATCAGATTGCTTCTTTTATTTTCAAAGAGACCTGTGAGAAATGAAAAATGCAATATTGTTAGTTGCTATGGGCAACTGCTCCTATCTTCCTTTACACAGGTTTTGATAAATCTCCCCAAATGAGTTTATATAAAAGCAGAGAGGGGAATGTGTAAATATTCTGTGATATTGTAATGGGTTTTTGGTGAAGAAAAGTCGCTCTTTGAAACCAACTGTGCCCGTGCACTGTGTGAGGCTGGGTCCACACTACGTTTTGTCCCATACGGGAGCGCATACGGCAGGAGGGAGCTAAAACCTCGCGCTCCCGTATGTGACCGTATGCGCTCCCGTATGCCATTCACTTCAATGAGCCGACCGGAGTGAAACGTTCGGTCCGGTCGGCTCATATTTGCGCCGTATGCGCTTTTACAACCGGACCTAAAACTGTGGTCAACCACGGTTTTAGAAAAGTAGAACAATGTCCAGCACAAAGCACGATGCAAGATGGAAATTTATTGTAGATACACACAGCAAACAGCAACACGGATCATGGAGTAAAGTGACACGTTTCAGCAACCTTAGTCGCCTTAGTCGACTAAGGCGACTAAGGTTGCTGAAACGCGTCACTTTACTCCATGATCCGTGTTGCTGTTTGCTGTGTGTATCTACAATAAATTTCCATCTTGCATCGTGCTTTGTGCTGGACATTGTTCTACTTTTCTATTGTTCGTCCTCGTGGTGTCCGCACGAGTCCGTGCACTGAGGCGGCGGTGGAGAGCTGGATGATCTTCCTATTTCTGCAACCACGGTTTTAGGTCCGGTTGTAAAAGCGCATACGGCGCAAAAATGAGCCGACCGGACCGAACGTTTCACTCCGGTTGGCTCATTGAAGTGAATGGCATACGGGAGCGCATACGGTCACATACGGGAGCGCGAGGTTTTAGCTCCCTCCTGCCGTATGCGCTCCCGTATGGGACAAAACGTAGTGTGGACCCAGCCTTACTTGGTGTAAGGCTGCTTTCACACTATAAAATTCATCTGTTTTCAAAGATCCATTTGATGTTCCGTTATTTAGACCCTGAAATTTGGCCGTTACGAAATCCCATACGGCCGTTACAAAATCCCATTATAGTCTATGAGATTTTCAGATTATCCGTTTTAACCCGTTATAGCCCGTTATTGATAACGGACGTTATTTTGTGCCTGAAGATAGTAACGAGAGAAATAGTACATGCACTATTTCTTCCGTTCATTCTCCCGTCACAAAATAACGTCCTTTATTAAAAACGGGCTAGAACAGGTTAAAACGGATAATTTGAAAATCCCATAGACTATAATGGGATTTTCTAACGTCTGTATGGGATTTTCTAACGGCCGTTTAACTCCCGATTTTCAGGGTTATCATAACGGAACATCAAACGGATCTTTAAAACGGATTAATTTTATCGTGTGAAAGCAGCCTAATTTACTACACCATACGCTAGTGAGTAAAGTGTAGAGCAGGTGTAGATTAGAAAGGGCAGCATGCAGGGCTGCCGCTGTAGCACCTTATTTTTTAAGAGGCATTCACCTGCTAATGAATCAGCCGAATTCTATGGCTGTGAGATTTAACTAAAGACTGGAAGGTGTAAGAAATAGGAGAGGACTTTGGAAGTATACAGGATCTCTCGGCGCTAAATGATCCATTCAGCGCTGAGCAATCCTGTATACTTCCAAAGTCCTCTCCTATTTCTACACTTATTGACAGGAAGGCTGCAGATGGGACATTCTTTGAAAACATGCTTTACATTGTTGTGTGTTTTACACAACTGACTCTGGTGAGCAGCTGTCTTCTTCCCCCCTGCGGGTTTACTTGAAGTCCTGCACATGAGATCGCCTTTTCCCTTCTTTTTTCTAATGCCAGCCTTAGTAAGTTTCCCCCAGGGAGTATTTCCTAAATTAGCTTTTCGAAATGGTCCAGAGCTGGAGTATGTGACTGTACTATATAGGAGAGAATGTACTCTTTTGAGTCAACAAGAAGCACATATTACCACGCCTTGTGTTTTCATAGCAGATGTTGTAGTTTGGACATGACCATATATGGAATGGACATATCAGGTATATTAGCGCAATCACAGAAAGACAGAACATGATCAGCGCTGTCATCCTCTGTCATCTTCTCCAGCAATAAAAACATTTTTTTGACAGTCAGATTTCTTTCAAATCTTTTAATATCAAGGGTGGTGTGGTACAGATTAAACTGGCAGGTTGGTGCGAATAAGAGCCCAGTGAGAGAACAGAAAACTGCTTGTCAGACAAAACCTAGGCCGATAACTTGACAACTTGACAGGTTTTTATTTTCTGTGTTGCCGTGGAAACCAGGGAGTGGGCTTTGTGCTTCTGACCTGATCTCAGTTTTTTGTCACAGAGTGTATTTTGAATATTTTCATTTTCTGTTGCTATTTCTTATTATTCTTAAAAAAAAAAAAAAAAGAAACATAAAAAATTAACATAAAAGGTGTTCTGTTATGTTTCTGTACAACACATAAAAACTTTACTTCTGCTAATGACCAAAATAACTCATAATAGACACTCAGCAGACATGTTGTCATCATTAGTGTTGAGCGGCATAGGTCATATTTGAATTCGCGATATTTCGCGAATATATGGACGAATATTCGTCATATAGTCGCTAAATTTGCATATTTGTAATATTCGCGTTTTATTTTAGCATATGCGAAAAATGCGCTTATGCAAAAATTAGCATATGCGAAAATTACCATAAGGCAAAAATCGCATATGCGAAAATTAACATATGCATATGCGAAAATTCGCTCGCCAGTCTCACACTGTAGTATTTGAGCCTTCTTTATACCACACAAGCTGGAAGCAGAGAGGGGTGATCACTTTGATGTGTACTGTGAAAGAAAAAAAAAACAAAAACGAATATTTGTAATTACGAATATATAGTGCTATATTCGCGAATATTCGCGAATATGCGATATTTGCGAATAAAATTCGTATTCCGAATATTCGTGAGCAACACTAGTCATCATCAGAGCCATGACATCATATTTACGGTAGTCACTTGGTCAATGTCAAGAGGCATCTAAACCTGATCTGATCCCTGTACAACTTATTGATTGTGAAGCATTAATAATTCAGACAACACAATATTATAGTGAAGATGATGCAAGCTATGTATGTTCATTTAAGAATCGTAGAATATCTAAACCCAAAAATTTGATTTGTGAAATCTTGGAGAAGCTGTCAGACTTTATGTATGTCAAAATTGGGAACAACTAAATAATAATGCTTACTTTATGCTACAGTTAGGAAAACATGCAGTATAATGAACTTCATACTTTATCATAGACTAAGCCCCCTTAAAATGCTATATAATTATACACCCACATTATATATTCAAATGCAGGGCACCAGGACCACCTACACATTTTACAGACTATTGT